>NC_056733.1:503249814-503314814 GCF_019279795.1 Protopterus annectens
CTGACTTCAGCATCTAGCACATACACATGTAGACTAGCTGCAGCAGCCCCTAGCACTATCACAGTTAAAATTTCCAAGTCTCTACTCCAATGGTTCAGAGTACTGAGGGAAAATCAGAATGAAGGGTGTATGCATACTTTATACAGTTCTGCTGTAGGTCCACAGTGTGGGATTGGCTAATTGTTATGCAGTTCACCTGCTTAAGATATAACTGACATGATTTAAAGGCCCTACTTTATTGAGTGATGCAACACTATGCGGAGCTTCACACAACATAGCTTATACAATACAAAAGTATATAATATTAATTGAATATAATTGGTTTTCATTCATAGCCGGCTAAGTCATGACTGCCACTTGGGTGGTCTGGTCAAGTAAACATGCTAAGCTATGCCCAAACCATTTGCAGCAAGTGGTGCACTCTACAAACATGTGCTCTGAGCACAAAAAAATCCAAAAAGCAGCCCCCTGATGTCATCCACATCCAGTGAGAATATAAACACTGTGTAGAATCCTACACAATGTGGATATGCTGACACGGTTGCTCCCTTTAGCGATTCAATAAATCCAGGGTATTTAACCCTCATTTGCATAATATTCATGCTGGCAGCCTGGAAACTACATGTTTCATTGCCATGTAAGCTGAGTAACAGCACAAATGCACCATTGTACAGACCCAAGGCAAGGTCTTACAATACTTTTGTCTGCAGTACATTATAAGTGTTATTTTACAAATTTATTTTTCATTTTCATGTTAAGCATGTTTGCGCAATGAGGTGCATAATGCAATTAATTTCACATAATCCATAATATTTTCAGACATCCACAATGTATGTTTTGTATATTTATGTATGTGATCTTACCTTTTCAGGGGAAGTTTGCCCACATTTGTGGACTTTTACATCCCCGTCTTTCAATGTAGACTCCTGTACATGGAAAATTTCTGCATACACTACTGACATGGACACAGAGCCTACACAGATGCATTATGTCTTGTTGGATCACTCCATCTGGCTAATTTACATGAAATTCAGCTACTTAAGCCAATATTTGCATTATACGGAAGTTTCCCTATTTGTGCATGCTTGTGCACTGCTAAACAAGCTTTACTGAATCTGAAACTGTTTGCGCCCTTGTATGCATCGCAGCACAATGTGCACATGGAAAATAATTTTGTGTAGGCTTTATTGAATATCCCCTTCTATTAATACATTATGGGAGTTGCCTGTGATGCATGTGGTAGGTACTCCACTCTGTCAGAGTATACATGTTTTTACTGTAACAGCTATTCTAACAAAAAATCATCTGGAGGTATTATGATAGGAATTAAAGATAATTATGAGACCTGTGATTATTACATGTTCATTAATAATACCAATACTATAGGTTGTCTTACTGTGGCAATAAAGACACCCTGGAACATGTAACAATTGTTGGAATGTAAAGACAGCCAAAATCAAGGCCTGATGACATAGAGGAATTCATGCATTTCTTGCATGAAACACAAGAGGGAAGAATATTGGTGGCCAGGGATTTAAATTTACCAGAAACAGACTGGAATATTATTGATTCAACAACATTAGTAAGGAAAGTATTCACAAAGTATGCTTTAGATTATAAAAAAAGCTACAAGGGAACGGAACCTACTGGACATTGTTTGTGTTCCTCAATAAATTTCTGTTACTTCATGTCAAGTTTTACCGCCATTAATGTGCAGTGATTATGGGGTTATAAAGGTTAATTAGTTGCTAGGCAATTCTGCCAAACTTAAATCTTAAGCAATATACAAAATATTAATTGCAAGAAGCAAAACAGTCACTATGAAAAAATAATTGGAGTGATGTGTTCAGTGAAAAAACTGCAGAAGGAATGTGGAGAGTTTTGAAAGTAAAATTGTTTGAGTACAAAAAAAAAATCAAAGAATTTTTTAACATCAGGATCTAGGCATACAACATCAGGGGGATATATTTCCATAATTAAAAGATACCTGATTTAGGTGAGAGACAAAACAATATACGAAATGGACAAGAGGTCAAACTACAACTTTGAAAAATGAAATAAAAAAGCTGAACAAACAAATTAAGCATAGTGTAACACAAGATAAAAAATGTTGAAGAACATTTACATAAATATTTGAGCATAATAGGAAACCATTTTATAGATATATAACATGTGGAAGGAGTAAAGACATACAAATTGATAAACTGTGTGTAGATTCTAAAATGTATTCTCAAACACAACAGATTATAGATATATTTACAAAATATTATGCAAAACAGTTTGGCTCCACAAAGGGGGTAATAAGTTGTCATAGTGACTTCCAGTTAACCTCAGATACTGAATTCAAATTAAATTATCTTGAAAAAGAACTATGCAAACTGGATCCAAACAAAGCTCACTGTGGACATGGAATTAGTAATCATGATGTTATTGATTAAATATGGGGGATTCATCAAGATTGGAGACATGCACTCATTAAACCTATCTTTAAGGGAAAGGGGAGTGGCACAAACCTGGAGTCATACAGACCCTTAAGTCTTCTTTCATGTTGTGGAAAAATAATGAAGAGGGGTAATACTGGATAAGTTATTGTTGGAATTGGAAAGGCTGGAACTTGAAACCATATAACAGCATGCATATGCTGAAAATAGCTCTATTACTACCTGCAACATGATGTCCTATAACAATATAACAACAGCTATGAATGAAAATTGTACTATGATATAATTTATATAGATTTAACTCTAACATTTGACAAGGTCATACACAAAACACTAATCAATAAATAAGAACAACTAGATATTGATGTACTGTTGATAATATGGATAGCTGCATAGCTTACAAATGGGAAATAGCAGATATCATATAGCAATTGGACAGTTGAAAATGTTTGTTAAAGTCAGTGTGTCCCACAGGGCTGTGTCCTAGGACTACACTTGTTTAGACTGTATGTTTTAGATCTATCTTTTTCATCTTGGGTGTCCTATAGTCTGTATATAGATGATTTGAAACTGGGTAAACGGATTACATCTGTTACAGATAAGAGCATGCCTGCAAAAGAACTTGACTAAATTGACCATTTGGGCACAGGATAATAATATGCTGATAAATACATCAAAAACTAAGCATATTAGATTTGAGAGACATAAATTGAAATGTGAATATTTAATACTACATACAGTGATTCAAGCAGTAGATTCATTTAAGGACCTGTGTGTATGGGTAGAAGATTTGAGTTTTTCTAATCATATCAACCAATTGGTTAATGATAGTTATAGAACTATAGGCTGTATAAAATGATTTATAAAGTCTAGGAAATCAAAAATGATGAAGTCATTGCATGTTAATTACTTTAGAACCAAACCTGAGTATGGAATAACAATATGTAAACCTTATAAGAAAACAAGCATGAGTAAACAGGCAAGAGTACAACAGAAATATACCAAGGGCATCCATGGCTGTGAAAAATTAAGTTATTATGATTATGAAAGACTAAAATATCTGAACTTGTACAGTGTCTCATATAAATATTTAAGAGGAGATCTTATTCAGGTATATAGGGCATTTAGAAATAACTACATTTCGGAAAGGTTGGGGTTATCAAGAAAAAGAAGGAATCTGCAGACCATCTGTGCAGAAATTTCTTTAGGAATGAAAAGTCTACTAATTGGCTCCCTAAGAGAGCAGCTGATGTATGGAACATATTAACTCAAACCACACAACTGACTCCAAAATAATAAATCATATAAATTATCAGGATAAAAAAGTTTTACTGATGTATCTGGTAACTTGGCTTACGCCGTCACAGAATGAATTATTACATCAAGCAGCCTTCATTATATACATCTTGCTTAATACATTCAATTAGCTCATAAATTCATTAATAAATCAATAACTTAATGTGCCCATTACACATTACCCATACTTTACTATTCACCACATACTTTTTAATACAAACATCTAAATGTATAAATATGTTTCCACTTCCGATATTATTTTACTCAATTAACTCTATTAGGAAGACAAATTAATAATGTATATATTTACAATTTATTCTGCTTTTATTAAAACTGGAATTAATAAACATATATATGTTTTTTATTTTATTTAATAATACGTTATAATTTTGTCTGACTTTTGTAATATTTGATTCCAAAATGATTATTTAATCACATTTCAAAAAATAACCCCTAAAATCACAATGATTAACACACATAACTGAAGCAATTCCAGCTAATTATAAGCATGTTATTGAAAAAAAAACTTCATTTTATGCCCACTGGTGTAGTCAAAAGTGGGCATTTTTCAAAACCATGTGTCCATACAACAAAAAATATCAATTTACCAACTGTGAACATTTGTATCCAATTCCATATTTAAACCTCTAGAGTACAATGTCCTGAAATTAATAATACACTTTGACTCCAATGCTAGTAATTTACTACTATCCACCTCTCTATTACAAAATTTAGGTTTGGCCAGCACACTAAAGAAGAAAGATTCATCTAAGCCATCATGTGACTGAATAAAATGTGTTGCTACTGGGTTCTCCATCCTACCCCTTCTTATGTCCCCTAGGTGTTCCATAATTCTGTTTTTGACAGCTCTCTTAATCTATCCAATATACCATTGTACTTTGGAACACCTGCAAGCTATGATATAAACAATTCCCCTAGATTCACAGGTGTATGTTTCATTAGCTTTATAGATCTTGCCATTAATATCTACCCCATCTAGATTCCTGATTTTCCCACAACCAATGCAATTCCTGCATGAGAAACTTCCCTTTCTACCTTGTGGTTTCTGCAATTTGCCATATGATAGAAGTTATTTCAAATTCCTAGATCTCCCGTAGGAAAACATTATTTTTTCTGGAAAAATGTCCCCATATTTTTCATTATTGAGGACTATTGGCCAATACATATACACTAAATCCTTCAACACCTCTGAAAATGGGGAATATTTAGTCACAAAGAAGAGGGAATTCTGCCCATCAGCCTCCTGGCTCAAATTAGTTTGATGCCATCTAGGGAGATCCACCCTCTCCCTAGTATTCAACGGCAGGCTAAGCTTCTTCCTGGCCTTATTCTCCATGGCTGCCAAAACATTCATCTGATAACCTCTAGTATACAACTTGTCCTTAACTCTGTTAAACTCATTCAGCAATTCCTTTTTATCCGAAGTATTATTAGCTGTTCGTAGGAACTCTGCATATGACAATGACACCGACAGATGAGGGGGATGCATACTATCTGCTGTTAAAAATTATTTACCACCATATCCTTACTATATGGTCTATAAGCCACCCTAAAAGTGTCATCCACAAGAAATTCCAGATCCAAACATTGTATAACCCTCTTATTGATTTTGTAAGTGAATTCAAGACCAAACAGATTATCCTGCAACATGTTTATGAAATTATCAAACTCTTCCATGTTTCCTCTGCAGATAAATATGAGATCGTCAATGTATCTTTTAAAAAATAATACTTTGTTCTTATAAAACATCATGTTGTACAATCTGACTCTCTCAAAATAATCCATGAATAGTACTGCATACATGGGGGCATATGCTGCTCCCATTGCAGTCCCTTCCAACTGCAGGTAATAATTACAATCAAACATGAAGCAATTGTGCGTTAATGAAACTCCAAGAGACAAATCAAAAAGTAATTTCTTGGACTTTCCCCCCTAACATTTCGCTTATGGCTCTTAAACCCCATTCATGTTTTATGCTTGTATATAGGGATTTTACATCTACTGTGGCCCAATAAAATTATTCGGACCAATCCCAGCCCTTTAACAGCTCTGCTAACATCTTTCCATTTTTAATGTGGGAACTTACTTTATTCAAGTTGTTCTTAAGATGAGAATTCAGGAATATCCCTACATTTTGGGGAAAAGCTTCTTCCTCTAAGACTATTGGTCTCCTGGGTGAGTTGTGAATATTTTTATGTACATAAGGAATAGCTCTAAATATGGCATCCCTGGGATGTTTGATGTGAAGCTTGTTAACATCCGAAGCACTTAGGAAACCCAATATTTCTGCCCTTTCCAGAATCTCTAATAACTCCTCATTAAATTCTGAAACTGAGTTTACCAACAGTTTCCTATACACAGCATTTTCATTCAATAAAGTATACATCATGCCTCTATATTCGGCCTCACTCCTAACTACCCAATTGATACCCTTATCGGCTTGTGTAAACACATATTCCTTGCTACTACCCCTTAGTTGTTGAAGGGTTTGCCATTGGATTTTAGTTAGGTTAAAGGATTTGAAATTCCTCTTAAATACATCATATTCTTTTTCTATATGTTTGCTCAACACTTTCTCAAATGCTGATGGGCGGCATAAAAGTACTATTATAGGGTACAGGAGGCATCGTCATTTTACCATACCTGGTAAAAAAAAATCAAAGTATGCTCATTCTTATCAACCCCCTCTTCCTTGTTTCATCATATATATCTAGTTCCTCGTACTCATAAATGGACAAGTTTAACAAAAGGTAATCAGTACTGTCATTGAAAGAATCATTAACATCTTGCATCCTTTCCGATGCGTTTGCATTAACATCAACTATATTACTTTCACCTGTTATACCCTGCCTTCGTTTACTTTCAAAAAAATACTTTTAAATTTAACTTACAGCAGAATCTGTTGATCTCCAAAATCACATCAACTAGGCTTGGGCAATGTGTGGGAACATACTTGCTGCCCTTATCCAAAACGGATAGAGGATTAGTCCAAAATTAAATCAGACAAATTTACCACTTTCAAATTGTCCATACATACATTAGTCACAATGTTCACAGATATGGCTCTCTCATTGTCACAAATATGGTTAGCCTCACAGTTTTCTTCAGTATCTATTTCTTCGGCTCCTGTTGTTATGATTCTGCTGGAAACTTTCCTTCTGCTTACCATTATCATCACTTGTATTCCTTTGCCATCTATGCCCTTGGCCTCTGCCGAATTCTGGATTCTCCTTCACTGAGCCTGTTTTTCCCGATTCCTCATTAAGCTCCACAAATGACATGCTTTTTTTGCTGCTGTTTGATGCCAATTCCCCGGAGGATACTAAGGAATCACGAAAATCCTGACTTCTGTAATTCGTCCTTCTGTTCTTCTGCCTGCCCCTGGGTTCTTTCCGCTGCCAGGAAAAGATGGCGTTGTTGCTATAGTCATTTAGGTCTCTTTGTAACTTGCCCTTTTTACGAGTGGTAACTGCTTCTTCCAGCCTCACCATTTTTTCCTTAACCTCTTTTACTTTATTTTCAAAGCCCATGGTCGGCATCTTTTCAGCTAATTCCATCTGCATCTGTAGAATCTCTGCTCTTAATTTTTCCTGCTGTCTTAAATTCCGCTTCACCAAAACTCTCAGTCAAACTTTAGTGCATGCCAACGACACCTCCTTCCATTTGCTCAAAAGATCATTCTCATCTTCCACGAACTCATAGGCTGGCATTTTATTAATTTTAAGGCCTCTAGGCATGATGTCCAGCGACAAATATTTCTCCCAAAGTCTTATATCATAATAGAGCGTTACCTCTTTGGTAAGCAGCCTCTCCAGTTTGATGAAATCCAGCTCACAGGAATTTACTTCATCCATCACCAAGGGGTCAATCTCCACCATTCTGGATTCCATTTCCTTCCAGATGTCAGCACATGTAAAACGGGCCCCTTCGGCTGCCATAATCCTCCAAATGTAACTCAAACCACACAACCGACTCCAAAATAAGAAATCACACAAATCCTCAGGATAAAAAAGTTTTACTGATGTATCTGGCACCTCAGCTTACACCTTAAAAGAATAAATTATTACATCAAGCAGCCTTCTTTATATACATCTTGCTTAATACATTCAATTAGCTCATAAATTCATTAACAAATCAATAACTTAAAGTGCCCATTACACATTACCCATACTTTACTGTTCATCACATACTTTTTAATACAAACATCAAAATGCATAAATATGTTTCCACTTCCGATATTATTTTACTCAATTAACTCTATTAGGAAGACAAATTAATAATGTATATATTTACAATTTATTCTGATTTTATTAAAACTGGAATTAATAAACATATATATGTTTTTATTTTATTTAATAATAAATTATAATTTTGTCTGACTTTTGTAATATTTGATTCAAAAATGATTACTTAATCACATTTCAAGAAATAACCCCTAAAAATCACAATGATTAACACACATGCTTATAATTAGCTGGAACTGCTTCAGTCACGTGTGTTAATCATTGTGATTTTAGGGGTTATTTCTTGAAATGTATTTATTTATTTCCAGTTTGATGACCAGGGAGGTCCACTGGGCTCAAGGAGACCGTTTGCAGTGGAGGCATGGGGAGAAAAGCTCCACATTACATACAAGTAAATTTAAACTTACAATTACAATAATAGAATTATATACAGAGATGTAGTGAATTACAAATGCAAAAGATGAGCACTCTTCATGACATACAGACATAGTTGATACCATTTGTACAGCATATGGTTAAACTGAGGCAGCAGAATAATGTGTACAAAATACTAATAACTATCAAATTGTAACTTTTTCTACTGGTAGTTACAAAGACTGAAAATTCGAAAGATAGTTGCAATTATTGTTTTTTGTAGAAAGTGGGAGAACTAATGGAGGACAGTACTGTGTACACAATGTATACATTCAAGATAGTGGTAGAAGAAGAGAGAGGTAGTTGAGCAGTAGAGAAGGAGGTAGATGTTTAGCAGAAATAGATTCTGGTGTAAGCAGAGAGAGGCAGAAGTACAGAGGAGAAAGAGGCAGTTGTTTTGCAGCAAAAGTGGAGTACACACATAGCATAGATAATTATCTTAGCATCATCTAAGAAAGAGTAGAGATAGAAAGCTATGTACAGTATTTACATTATATACATTCAGGTTTGGTTGTTATATTACATTGGATTCAGAGAGGGGCAGCTGAAGAAGAAAATCAGCAGGGTGTAGAGGTAGATGTGGAAGAACATGAGTAAGAGACAATAGCAGGATTAGGTAGGCAGAATGCAGTTACATTTCCAGTTATGAGAGAGGTAGGAATGGAGCAGAGATTTGAAGTGTTCAACGTTTTTAGAGATTCATAGTGGGAGTGGGAGAGTGTTCCATTTTTTCGCTAAGGAAAAGGATAAGAGAAGCTGGCCAGCTGGACTTTTTGGTTTGTATACAGAAAGTAGATTTTGTTGGGCAGATCTTAGGGGTCTAAGAGGTGTGTAAAATGGTAAGATATTTGCTAGGGCAGGGCATGCAGTAGGTTTAAAGATTAATTTGTGGGCTGTAGTGAGTTGGAGGTAGTCAAGGTAGTTGGGAAGCTCTAGCCAGTTTAGCATATGGAGGGAGGTACAATGGTGGGAAGAGTGGTTAAATTTAGTAGCGAATTTAGAGATTTTGTTGTAACAGGTTTCTAGTTTAGCAGAGATGGTGGAAGAGAGGTTGGTTACTAGTGGAGCACCATACAGTAGTGATGGTAGTAAGCAGGTAGTGGTGAGAGTTTGCCTTGTAGAGGGAGAGAGAAAGTGAGAGTTTCTGTATAGCATACCAAGTTTCTGATGGATTTTCTTAATATTTAGTTGGACATGTGTATCAAATTTCAGGTGTTCATCCATGGTAACCCTAAGAAGTTTAGCAAAAGGAACAACTTCAATAGTGGAGTTGGCACTGATGATGATATTGAAAGATTGTTTGTTGAGAAGGAGGGCTTTTGAGGGGGAGAAAAGAAGTATTTTGGATTTGTTGGCATTAAGGGAGAGATGGTTTTGAAGCATCCAATTCTCTGTAGCTGTAAAGGCTGTTTGGGTTTTAGCCTGGAGCTTGGGAAGGCTAAGACCAGAGCAGACTAAGGTGGAGTCATCTGCATATTGCACTATTTGAGTGTTAGTAATCGCAGAGTGAAAACCATTGATGAATATATTGAAGAGCATTGGTCAGAGTATAGACCCCTGGGGAACCCCTGTTGGGGTAGGTAGGAAGGTTGAGGTACCAGTTTGCCATTTCATAGCCTGAGATCTGTCAGAGATAACTATTGAACCATGTAAGGGATTTTTGGGAGAGGTTGAGGTTAGAGAGGTGATTCAGAAGATGGGTGTGGGAGACAGTGTCAAATGCCTTGGATAGATCGAGAAGGACAGTGGAGACAATTTATCCCGAGTCCCGGGCATGGTTAACTATGCCTAAAAAAGAGAGAAGAGCAGTTGTCGTACTATGGCCAGGACGGAAGCCGTGTTGCATAGTGGTGAGGAGTTGATTATTGATGAGGTAGGACATGAGATGCAGGTGGATGCATTTTTCAAGGATTTTTGAAATTGGGGAAAGAATGGCTATTGGTCAGAAGTTAGAGATGCTATTGTTTTTGCCTCCTTTGTGGAGGGGCAAGATGAAGGCAGCATGCCATAATTTGGGGACATAAGATTCCTGGATAGATCTATTAATGAGAATGCTGATGGGGGTGGCGATACCATCTGCAGCTAGCTTGAGAAAGAGTGAGGGGATATTGTCGAGAGCATTAGAGCATGGCTTAAGTTTGGAAAGAAGCTTTTTGATGTAGAAGGTAGAAATGGGTTTTAGATGAAAAGTGGGGGGAGGATTAGGAGTGGGGGGATGAGGAGAGGAAGGGGAAGTGGGATTGGGAGGAGGGGAGGAGATGTGGTTGAGGAAAGTCTTAGTAAGTTCAGCTATAGAGTTGATAAAGAAGGAGCTGAAAAGGGTGGCAATTTCTGTGTCAGTTTTATTGTTGTCAGGACAGGGATTAGATTTGGTACCAGGGTGCAAAAGAGAGATGATGGAGTTCCAGAATTGTTTAGGATTTTTGGAGTGGGAAGCCTGTAGTTTGGTGCAATAAGATTTTTTATCACTTGTAACATGCTTTTTGGTGAGATTGTGGAGTTGCTTATATTTAAGGAGGGTAGCAGGGTCTTTATTTTTGTTGTGAAGTTTCCAGGTCTTGTCTCTTTGTAGCATACGTGATTTGATGTATTTGGAATCAAATATTATGAGCTAATTGAATGTATTAAGCAAGATGTATATAAAGAAGGCTGCTTGATGTAATAATTTATTATTTGAAGGTGTAAGCCAAGGTACCAGATACATCAGTAAAACTTTTTTATCCTGATGATTTGTATGGAACATATTACCAAATTATGTTGAAGCAAGTACTAGTTTAGATATTTTTAAGAACAGCCTGGACACTTATCATGGGAACAATTGTTTTGGTATATTGGCAGGCTAGAAGGGCATTAATGCCCGTGCTTGAAATATTTGCATGTATGCATGTGTAGTTATTTCAGTTACACAGTCAAATGCCATATTGTATGCGGGAATACCTTATAAATATTTAATCCTACCAGGTAAAGACAGCTGACTAGACAGGGAATAGAGAATTATGCAAGTAGAGAATACCCAGTAATCATAGTCAAATAGCGTTCTAGAGCAAATCAGCCGCATCAGCTGCATTACTGAGATGATATCCACTGCAGTGATATATACAGATGTATTCATGTATACCTAAACAAGAAACTGCACTCCCTGGAAGCACTTCTCACTTTGGAAAATGTTGACGTCTGTGCAGTCACCAGAAATGGTTCAAAGGTATGGAAAGCACCCCGGCCATGCAGGGTTACAAAACCTTCTGTACATTCAGATCACAAACTGAGCATAAAAGAACCAAAGGAGGAGGTGTATCCATCTTTATTAAGGATAAATACACCTTGAGACTGGTCAAGCAGTATGACTATCTTGAATCCATGTGCAATTAACTATAGGCAAAGCCCGCTACCACATCACAGCTAGCTGTAGGTCCCCCACCATGAAACAGGAAAAGCATACCGCATATGTGGACATACTGGAGTCATTTGCCATATAACCCAGCATCTCACTCATAGGTGATTTTAATTATTCTACCATTGATTGGGAAACATACACAACCACAAATATGCTGGCTCAGATGTTCTTGGACTTTGTCAAGGCAAATGGCCTGGAACAGCTAGTCAGCACAGCCACAAGAGGCTCAAATGTCCTGGACATAACACTCACTAACACAGCAGAGCATTGCACTGCCCCCCCCCACCCCACTCATGTGATGTCCTCCCTGGTAAGATTGGACCATGAATCGGTCTCGTTCAATGTAATTATAAGACCAGATAAACCATCAAGCTCAAAAATGCTTAAGAAAATTTCAAAGACAAATACCTCCTACTAAGTGATGGTATAAGAAGTTTCAACCCCCCCACTAAAATGCAGATAACATGAACTCCTATGCAGAGTTGTACACTAATTCCCTGTATAACCACTTAAGCAGTTGTATAGTATCATCTGGACCTTGACCAGATTAAAACCACGTCTTGCAAAAAAACAAGCCACCCTGGTGGATCCCTAGTATAAACAGGTTATACAACAAGAGAAATAAACTAATGTCCAAGAACAAGAGGGAACTGGCTGAGCAGAATAAGAAATCACTCTCTAGCCTAAACAAACAAATTAGAGATCTTGTATAGTCCTCCAAAACTAATTATGAAGCAAAAATAGCCTCCCTAGCTAAGGATAATCACAAGGTATTCTTTAACTACATCTGAAATCTAAAAGGGAATACCCAGCTATGGGTTGAACTGGTTGAGGATGGCACCATCTATACTTAGCCAAAGGTAATAGTCAACCTCCTAGCTGACAGATTTGGAGCAAACTTCACCCTATTGTCCCCTCCAGTCATCCACCAAAGTATACCTGCCACCATTCCTCAGCCTATTATCTCAAGAGAGCAGTTCATCTTGGAACTCTCCAAGGCCAAAAACATGACATCAGTGGTACCAGACAACATTCCAAGTTGCTTTTTAAACAACTTAAAACATGACCTAGCAGACCCATTTGGATCCCTGTTTAACCACAGTCTGTGAACTGTTACAGTGCAGTGGAGGACAGCAACAGTAATCCCTCAGCACAAAGGGGAACCATCAACTGACCCAGGGAATTATAGGCTCATAAGCTTGACTAGCTTCATCTGCAAGGCCATGGAAAGAATAATTATTGATCTTAACAAGGACATGGGCAATCTCCAAACTGTGGATCCAACCCAGTTCAGATTCATTAAAGGTAGATCATGTCCATTAAACATGGTGGAGTTCCTTGAGAAAGTTACCAAGGCCCTGGATGAGTGAAAGACAGTGCATACCATCTATCATGACCTAGCCAAGGCATCTGACACAATCTCCACTCAGGTGTTATAAAGAAACTCACCCAAATGTGAATTAAACCCTACATTACCAGATGGATAGCCAACTGGCTCACCCACAGGAAACATACTGTCAACATGGGTGACTTCACCTCTAGCAAAAGACCAGTCACAAGTGGAGTACCACAGGGTTCTGTGCTGGGCCGCTTACTATTTGACATGTATTTCTTAGAAGTCCAGACAAACTTGGACAGCCTGTGGCTGACCAAGTTCACTGATGATTGCAAACTGGGAGCAATCATTGAGGCCCCAACACTGTTAATACACTGCAGGCAGGGTTAATGCAGACAAATAATTGGTGTCAAAGCAATGGATTAAAGCTAAATGCAAAAAATGCATTATTATTCCCTTTGGGAAAGCTGACATCCCTGCTAATTACATTATAGACAGCACCCCCCCCCAAGAGTAGACCCAGTGGTATGTGATCTGGGTACTCAGGTTGATTGCAATCTGAACTTTGACCACCATGTATCCACAGTAGTAAGGAAATCCTTCTATGTAGAACATCGTATAAGCAAAGGCATCACATCTAGATCTATGAATGTTATAATTCCATTATACTCGACCCTTATCAGATCAATAATTGAGTACAGTACTCCCTTTTGCATGTACCTCACCAGACACCTGCAACAACTGAACAGACCACAGATGTTTCTCCCCAAGCGATTGCAGAGTACACAAAACAAGTTTTACATAGAAAGACTGAATGCCCAGTCACTGTATTCTGTCTCCTACAGATTGTTAAGGGGTGACCTGTGCCTGGCTTACAGGGTAGTCTCTGATCCAGTCTTAATGGAAATGCTACACAGTCATAAATCAAACTGCATAAGAGTCACTTGCTCCAGCAATCTTAACCTAGCCTCTCACATGAACAGTTTGTGCTAGAGTGACAGATACATCTCCCAAATACTGCCACTTCTCTGGAACAAGCTTCCAATTCATGTAAAAAAGAGTCCCCTCCTTGACCCTCTTCCAGTGCAATCAAGATCAATGGATGGGTGACCGCAAATTCACTCCTGGGGTGGTGCCACATCCCTCCTGGACAGAGGAAGTCAGTAATAACTAAAATAGACCCTTATCTCTGTGAACTTCACTCACCTAACCACCGACAACTGGAGCAACTTGGAATTAATATGGCTAAGCTTGCAAGGACTCTAAGGCCATTAGCCTAGTAACCTTTTGTGAACCTATGATTCATAGTCGTGCACATTTCCATGCAATGAAATGGTGCTCTTTAAGAAATTTGCATGATGATAAATCTTTCCACTGTGCAGATGGAACAATTAACAGTGTATTACCTAAAGTCTGCATTGTATTGCAGGTACCAAGAGTAATACTCACAGGCAGTAATTCCCCCATCTAGGACACACACACTCACATGCATGTGTACTGCACACCCATATCCACATACAAATATAGTGCCATTCACATACAGACACTGACAAACACACACACACACACACACACACACACACACACACACACACACACACACACACACACACACACACACACAGTAGTACACCAAAATATACATGCATACATTGTTATTCCCATACAGCATGACTTAATTCCATCAATTGTCTGTGCAGGGTGAAACATCTCTGTTTCACCCTGCACAGACAGCCAACACTGGAACGCATAAGTGGATGCCACAAGAATATGAGTCACACTAATACCTTAGGAACCATGCCCTTCCCTACTCTTGCATAGTTCAGATGTATGCGATTCCCAAGCTACTCAAGTACTGTGAATGGTCTGCATGCTGAAAAGATTATTTATGTCGACCCCTCCCAATGAATACTGTATTTGTACATGGCACTCTAAACCTTGGCGTCTAGCACAGTGGCAGTTCTGGGCAATTAGGCAGTCTATGTAAGACAACTTATGCTCATCTTACATACTTCATAAATGATTATAAATACCAGCCAGCGATGCATTCCTAAGGATTAGTTACATGTAAATCTGAAAAACAGGTGATACGCAAGCAACGATGTCCAACAGCAGACCGACCAGGGGTGTTATGAGGTGCAACAATGACCCCTGGTAGTCACTATTTCCTGCAATTCCCCAACCTAGAGGACATTATTGCACTTAGAAAATGGGCTTTCTGCTAAGTTATGTTTAAATGTTTGCTGTTATAAAATCTATTTATTATTATATTTGTGTGATGTAAAGTAGTTTGTACACCCAAAGTGCAATGCTATTCTGGTAGACAGTCCTCATCATAATTATTATGTTATTATGTAAAAATAAATACAAACCAATAAAATAAAAAAGTAAAAATGCATAGTGTTTGGCCCAAAATGGAATCCTGAGGTATCCCCTCCAGATCTAGGGATTGTGTCTGTCCCCAAGATCTAGGGATTGTGTCTATGTCCTGACCTTGGTGACATTAATTCTATCACTTAATTAAACAGACACCAAAAAAGTAAACCACCGGAACATTCAGAATTTTTCAAAGAAGCAAATACCTGCTATGACAAATGGAATCAACAGCTTCACAAAAAGCCAGAAAGATTGCAACAGTAGCTAAAGAAAGACCCTAGAAGGGGTCTGCTGCAAGCGTTCAAGACCCAAGTGTCAAGTAGCTTGTGTAGACTGCTGCTCATGCTCAGACTCAAGTACCTGGGGTAAGCAGCTGGGGAAGAAATCGGAGGGGTTAGGAGTGTAGATTACAGCAGCAATCAGGGAATGTAGGTTTAGGGAGTATGAGAGGAGTTCTAGGGTTAGGGAATAATCAGAGGAATTTAGGTTTAGGGAGTATGAGGGGAGTTCTAGGGTTAGGGAATAATCAGAGGAATTTAGGTTTAGGGAGTATGAGAGGAGTTCTAGGGTTAGGGAATAATCAGCGGAATTTAGGTTTAGGTTTAGGGAGATGGGGTTGGAATTTTAGGGTAAGGTAAGACTCAAGTTAGAACTTGGTGGGAGTTTTAGATCTAGTTTTAGGGCTCTAGTAGGGCTATACAGTATAGAGAAAAAAAAAACACTCTTGCAGGTCCAGCCCCTTCAAACTCCTGGATTCAAACAAATGGATGCAAGAATCTTTGTAATCCACAGGTTATGTTATAAGACAAAACTCCAATGAACGAAAAAACCAAAAGGGCTATACAGTTTAACAGGATTGGGTGTTGATAGGGTTATGTAGTTTTGGGAGATCAGGCTAGTCTAGTGAATTAGAGCACTTGCTTTTTTGAGCAAGTGGCAGTGAACGTGTGTGTCATGATTTGCTATCATGTGAGTACTTGTAGTAAACCTATCCTAGACATCATATAAAATGTACATAAAAAAGAAGAATAAAATATGTGTGCTTTAAGTGTCTTAGCCATAGATGTTTTGAAAATTATAATTCAGATGCCATACCTCAGAGAATTATATTTTGTGTACAAAGCAGAATCTTATAATTTAACTTCATTTATTTCTATGTTTTTATTTTTGTGTGTATGAATGTATGTGTGCATTCATCCAGTATTATATCATATGTATATCAGGACATAGTTAAACACAATGATTTAAATTTCAGATGAACACTGTGCCCTTTAGCAGTAAAAGGGAAAGTTGTCTCTGTATTCTCTTTGTATTGTGGCTTTTAATGGGCATACACTGTGCCATTAGAGAGTTAAATAGAACTGTCTAGTGTAATGATTTCCAGTTTGTTAAAGGAGCAGGCTGTCACATGGATACTTCTATTGTTCATTGTATGCTATGGAGTGTTGGCAGCAAAATGCTCTGAAACAAATGCCAAGTAAAAGCTATGTCAAGCAGACCATTTAATATAGTGGGTCTTTTGACTACAAACATTACATTATTCATTTTATTTCATAATAAGATACGTGGCAGAATTCTGATATTTTATTATTTACTAGATTTTATAAAAGTCTAAGTAATGTATTAATGAGATCCCATCTCAATGGGTTAGATTTGCTACAATGAATCACATCTTATTTAGGTGGATGCAGATATTCATAACTAAAACAACTAATGGCATAGTTTCATTTTATCATGCACCTACATGATGTCTGCAGAAGTAAATCATAATATACATATACAGAGAACAAACCATCTTCCTTAGCACCCAGTGTGGGAGCTTGGCCCCACAGTTTCAGCAAAAATAGATAGCTATTCAGACAGATAGTCAGACAGATAGGTAGACAGACAGATGCACAGATAGACAGAGAGCTAGACAGACAGATAGACAGATACATAGACAGATAGATACATAGATAGATAGACATATATGGCTATAGCTATAGAAATAGATATAGATATAGATATAGATACAGATATACTAACTCCAAGGTTGCTAAAACTCAGAGAAGTGGGGAAAGGTGTAAAACAAAAACAGAACTCAATGTATTCCACTTCTCTGAGTCACAGAGTTGAAAACCATAGCACACCATTTGCAATAAAGCACTTTCTCATGTAGCAAAATGTTGGCCATATTAACATCCGATCTCCCAGTAATATTTTGCAACGCAGTAAGAATCCAGGTGATCAGCAGTAGTGTTTTCCAATTACTTCGTTTCTTTAGATTTTTAAGGATATGGTCCAATATGGGTAGCATTCCAGTATTTTTAATGTCTGCACAATATGAATTGTCTAGTTTACATCTTATGTACTTTTTAAGATATGTGATATGTTACAGAAGCTCAAAAGATATTCATAAATCTATAGGGTATTGCATATGGATGAAAATTTACAAAGCATCTATGGATGTGAGAACTGAAGCAACCAAGCCTCATATTTTTTTGTTCTACTCATTTCATGCAGATTTTATATGCCCTGAACAGAAGTACTTTTTTCAACAATGCTTTCATCTCAGTGAAATATTTCGCTGTTTTCATTTTAATTCAACATACATGTCACTGAGCCTATATTAATTCCAGGACATGTGACAATACAGATAAGACTAGTGCTCGAATACACTAGTAAACACATTTAGGAAGCTTTAGCTACTGTGTCCCAAGCTGTATAATGAGTTACCTGCCATGCATTCTGTCATGAGTGAGGTTTATTAATCAATATGAGACACAGATACATGCTGTAAGGTATTTCTCTTCCTGTCATGTCTTTTTCTCATTTATAATGTGCTTTCTTTCTGCTGGTGGAATTATTTTCTTTCAATTGCTCTGCCGATATTTCTGCTCTTTATATAAGCTTACTCATAACAAAGTCTTGCCATGAGAGGTAGGTACTAACCCTTCCATCCTATAGAAAATCTGTCCTGCAGACAGGTACACATGCCTTCTTTCTGATGAAGCTGTCACTGAAAAGGTACAAATCAGCAGAAATGCAGAAGTGATAAAGATGGCTTTAACTTACTGGTGCAGCTTCCTTGTTTTACACTACCAAATGCATTTATCAGCAGTTCAGCAGGTAGTGTCATGTAGGCATTCATTTTGTCTCTACATTAAATAACTGAAGGTATAGTACAAGTAAAACAGCGGAGTTGCCAAGTTATGTGCTACCCACGGTATGCTGCCCACTTTACAATGAATTTAAGTCATGTGCTACCTGCGTTACAAGTAGTTTTCTATGTACAGTATCTCCCTGTTTTCCTTTGTCATCGTCAGAAAACTAAAACCACTGCTTTTCCGGAGCATGGGAACAAGAATATGTCTCTATAATACTTCTTTTGATTAAAAACACTTAAAATGAGATTTGATTTGTTAGTCATGCATGCAATGCTTTACAGATTTTATTTTGTCATAGTGCTTTTTCTAAATAGGTAAACATTCCGTTCTTTAACTAGGTAAGTGTACAAGGAACTAGTTCCATTCAGTATTGATTCAAGAGCAGTGTCTGTTTAAATGACTTCTTCACAGTCATGCATTTTACAAAATGGAGACAAACGCAGGATTTCAGGTACATTTCATAGCCTCTAGACTATATTTTATCTTTGATTAATTAACAGCTTCCCATCTATTAAAAATGTAATATCACATTCAAATGGGCCTTAGTATTTTAAGTCTAGTCCTGAATATTGCCTTTGCTGATTCGCTTTAAATGTCTCACAGAAGGTGAACAAAATGAGTAAAAACAAAGAATTACTGTAGCATTTATTAATGTCTGTTAAAATCTCCCAGGATTGTAATAAGTTTATCTAGCATAACTGCAGCTCACATTTTTTTCCTAATGTTAAAGGTTATAATATAACGCATATGTAATTTTACAAGATTTTGGATAAATGGTTTTAATTTGCATGGCTTGAATGTTGGCACTCTGTTTTATTCAGAACTTCTGTAAATACATCAGGCATGTTTTGATGATGACAACTCCAAAACTTTTGACCCTGGTAACTGTGATATGAAATTCTCTATATTGTTAAAACTGTTAAAGCACAGCAATATTTGGCCACAATATTTAGACAAAGGTTTGTAAGTTCTCTGTTTAATTGTTTTTAAAATATAGACTGAGCTATCAGAGTTGTATGAGACTACAATAAAAATCTACACACGTAACATGTCTGTGTTACTTCATTTAAGATACGGGCGAGTAAAATTAAGCGACTTCTAGAAAGTGCAGCAGTAGTAGTGTCACACAGTAGAATCAGATGATAATGGGCTGCTAAAGGTAGGAAGGATCTTTGCAAGAAACACAGTAACTTCTAGAAAGTGGGCATAGTTTTCCAGAATCCCTTAGCACTGGAGCTATTGAGCTCGGGGAAGTTGATGCGATTCAAATATATAACTACTGCTTTTTATATTTGTGTAATTACAGAACAGCAGTAGAAATGGAAGTGGTGATGGGAAAGACGCTAGTTAGTAACCAAAGACATCATTGGAGTCTTCCTGTCTGTATCTTACAAGTTATCAAACTTCTAACAATTTATCAGTAAAACAGTACTTTAAGGGTGATTATTTATTCCAAATACCTAACTGAAACCCTTCTTACTCTACCAAATATATGGGCTACTAGTTACTGGCTATCATACTTAATAAATGGCACTTTTGAGAAGGTATGCTACCGCAGCATTTAACTAATGAGGTAGTGCTCAGTGCATGGGGTAGATACATAAAAATACATGATGTGGAGTGGAGCCCAGAACAGACAGCACAACAATGTGATAAGTTTGACATACCACAGAATGTGAGTAGGCTAGAATCACTGCCTAAGCACAGCCTTCACTAAATGAAGCTGCAAGAGCCATCATCTATGTGAAGACTAGTAGAGATGGGTGAAGGCTGCCAGCCTAGCCAGATAGAATTTTATAGATAATTCTGTCATTTGTAAATATGAATGTTGAAATACAGGCTTGTTTTTTAAATGAAAAAATATGCTGTGAAATGTTGAACTTAAAACAATGTGGCAACATTGCCTCTGCTGTAAAGAAAGCTAAGTCAAGCATTTCATGACTGTCTTTGATGTTTGCAATTCGGCTCCAGCTGGGCTAGATGAAGGCTTCCTGCCTATTGTTTTAAGGCTAAAGTTAATGACCAGAATTTGCATATGGAATGTCCTTTATTGCTCTGGTTTCTGCCTTGGTGTAAAAGAATGTAAATGTAGTTTCTGTCAGCCTGGGAACACCCAGGGAAGTGTAAGAATGATGTAATGTTTATCAGACCTGCAATTTCAATTTAAATAGAGAGAACCAGAAAGCATTAAGCATTTTTGTCTTGACCATCCAGTTCACAGCACTGCCTGTTGTCTGATGTAAGTTATCTTAGACTTGTGTTTTCTTTTAGAACTAGCTAGAAACTAGAAAGATTAGATTAAGTGTTTTTCTGTGATGTCAGAACTGCACTACTGAATTATTTTAAGTATTCCTCTGTGATCTCTGAACTCTTGACTATCACTGTGTAGTAAGAAGTATTGTCTTGTGGTTTTATTATTTATTTTTAATTATTTTAAAACTTTTCAACTGTGGTTGTTTTTTGTAGAGATAAATTAAGCTCTAAGAGTACATTGCATGTATATAAGGATCATGTAACAAGTGACTCTAATAAGGCTTGACTGTTTAGTCATACTACAACATGGGTAATAATATTGCACAGTAATAATTGGATACCCTTTTAAGGACCTTTGAGTAGCTGATAATTATTATCTTGCTGCTGGCAGGATTTCTACTGTATAGTCTGGGTAAAAGGGGCACAGCTAGAGAACCTGTGCTAGTCTTCCCCAGAAGTGTCTGTGTGGTTGCATAAACTCTTATCTCAACGTGTGTGTATGCCAGCTACTTGGGCAGGGACATGAAGCACTGGTTGGACAAATAGGGTGCTTGAGATTTTAGCTTGCCCAGCTAGCTGAGATCTGGACCCTATAGCTGTGCCAGTGGGGAGTCTTATTGGGGAACTGGAGAGCAAGTGAGTGACCAGCCCTGGACTGACTGTGATCTCTGTGTGCTCCTAAGGGAAATTGTACTTTACTGTGTGTATTTATTTGTTATTTGTTATCCTTTCCTCATAAATGAGACACCCTCTCTGGTGTTAGTGGTGAGGATTGAGGCTCATTGATTGCTGGGCCAAGGCACGGATGTCACAGAGAGTGTTGTTTTTGTAAAAGGTTATTTACTTGCTCATCTTGCTTTTCTGCAATTTGTGATTTGATAAGACCCAAAAATTGAACTAACAATTGGACTAACAACTTTTGTAAACTATCTAGATAGCTGCATGTGCTTTCAGTATGTGGGATTTGGTTGGGGGGTTGCCTCTATGTTAAAAATAACTGGTTGAGTCAATCTTGTTTAACTGGACAGGCTCAATGATTCATTGGGAAATAAGCCAATTAAATGATCAACATCAAGATGCTATGAGGTTAGGTATGAGCCTACAGAACTGCAATTTCCATTGCTCAGTATTGCTTGTGTCATTGGCAGTGTGATGATTCACAGATGTGGACTGGTAATAAGCTCTCATTAATATGCTGCACATACATCATTAAGAGTAGGTCAAGCGTAGTGCAGCAATACATAATTATCCTACAGAGATGGAATGCTCCATGCATGTGGATGATGAAACAGTGACACCCATCTGTCAAACAGGGTACTGCCATGTGTGTAGCATAACAAAGGGCAGTGAGTGGCTTTGTGACATAACATATCCCATTAAATGAAAAAGCAGTGAGGATTTAAAAATGTTGACCATTCTAAAGAGTCGTTAAATACAAGATATACAGGAAAAACTTCTATAACTTAATGTTTACTCATCCAGATACTGAATTTTGAAGCACACATAACATATGTGACATCATCAGTGTAACACTAGATGCACGCAATACACACTAAGCTTCATTATCTAATACTGATTTTTTAAACTGTTTATGAAATGTTGCCACATTACAGATTTATGTTAAGCATAAGTGGCAAAAGCTTAAAGCAATATATTTATGAATGGAGTCCACTAAGTACACATGATGGGAAGCTCATATCTTCCTAATGTCCCCCAACCCGATAACAAACACCTTATCTACTCATAGCAGCTGTAGGACTACATCATTTTTGCTTTGACTATTATTTTTATGCAGTATCTAAAAGATTTTTAATTAATTATTTTACATCCTGATACAAGTTACAACATAACTTACAGTCCATGATATTGTTTCTGAAAGTAAAATATTTAATTTCACATTTTCTGTTTTCGTTACAGCTGCTCCACTAATGCCTGTTTTCAGCTAAGCATTCATTGATGTTTGCTGACTCTCTCAAAATACAACTTCAACTATTTGTTTGATGAACAGTTCTCATAGCCAGCTGTACATAAACTTCTTGACACTGACTATGCTCCTTAAATTTTCTTTGGATAGTTTAGTGATAGCCATTTAAAAATACTAGCCATTCATTTCATTTTGGGTGTAGCATTTTTTCAAAGTCACATGATGCCTTTCTTCATGGCATTCTGGATCCTTCCCTATCTTACTGGGACACCATGAGTGGTATAAGAATTCCTGAAAACACAGGCATTTAACATGAACATTTAAAACGTGACAAACTCACCTAATGTTGCAGGTGGCAGGCAGCAGAATGATTCTTAGATGGTAAGAGTCATTAAGCTATCCCAAAGATCTCATATAGAAATGCAACAATAGCAGCTATGAGCCAGTAGTGTGAGAATCAGTCTCAATTTCGTATGTGAAGCATCACTTCCTACTATCGCCTTTGTCTTCATTCTGTATCAAATGTTGGGTCTGTCATTCCTACTCATTATGCAACTTTTAAAGGGGCTGGGGAGACACTGCTACTCCAAGTAACAGCAGTGATTCATGATGCCTAGGAACACTGTACTGCTGCCCTTCTAAGTCATATCACTGATCTTTGATGCATGGAAAATGTGTCCTTTTGAAACTATATGTGATATCACTGATCTGTGGTACAATGAAAGTGCACACTAATGATACTGTATGTCATATCATTGATCTATGGTACATGAAGAGTGTGTGTGCACTGATGATATTGTATATGATATTAGTGATTTATGGTACATGGACAATGTGTACTGAGAATAGTGTATGTGATCTCTCTGATCTATGGTACATGGAAAGTGTTTACTGCTAATATTATATGTGATATCACTGATCTATGATACATGGAAAGTGCCCACTACTGACTGATTTGTGGTACATGGAAATGTGTGCTGCTGATACTGTACACCATATCACTGGTTTGTGTTACATAGAAAGTGTATACTGCTGTTATTGCATGTGATATCACTTATCTGCGGTATATGGGATGTGTACGCTGCTATTACATGTGATATCACTGATCTGTGATACATAGAAAGTGTGTACTGTTAAGATTGCATGTGATATCACTTATCTGTGATACATGCAAAGAGTGATATTCTGAGTAATCTCACTGACCTCTGATGAGCAGGAAAGTATACATTACTGGAATTTTAATGATAGCAGTGATCTGTAATGGCAGCAAATTCTGTACTACTAACGTTCAATATTTATACCACTGCAGTAGCCTAAGCTGTATGGGTTATATCCTGAAAAGGGTATGACTATTGACCAGCTTTCAAAGCAGCAAGGCACCTTCCACATAATCCAACCACTGTGTGGCTCAAGGAGAGCCACATTAGAACAGTAGTTAGGGTGCCAAATGTTCCAGAATGTTTTTGCCACTAAAGTGCATTCCCTCTATGGACTTCATGGAACTGACAACTAGTGAGCTTTAAGACTGGGCAAATAAATACTCTTATGGGGAAAACCTTCCACTATTTCATTTTTCTGTGAAATAATTACTATTTTTTCTGTGAAATATTTATTTTAAGCTAGGAAATGTTTTTATAGTCTACTGTCATATTTTGTAAAGGACTTTTTACTTGGTGAACACGTGTGAAAAAAATGTATAAAATGGTTTATTTTTTCTACATGTTGATGTAGAATATTTTTATGAGGCACAGGTTATTGTACTTTTAAGGACTGTCACGGACTTTTTTAACATTTCTGTCAGTAGGTTTAAAGACTTCCCCAGACTCTGCTATCTGCCTTTCAGAATCCTTTCTCAACTTAACTATGGAGCAATTATCAGTCTCCTCAGTTATTCTTTCTCCCATCTACAAGAAGAAGAATGTTACTTGTGAGTCAGTGGGAGCCAGGCTGGCTCCCTCACTGCCTCAACCACCAAGGGTTGACTCTGCTGTGGCTAGACCTTGTTCCTAGGACTGCTCATTAATGGTACTCAGTCCTTCTGGGAAACCACTAAGGAGAGAGAGGTAGACACATCCTCTGTGGCTGTAGGGCTACCTCATAGGGTAAGAGGGAACCACTCTTGTTGGTCTAGGGGAAAAGATCTGGTAAAGGTTTATCACATAACCAGACTAGGATGCCTAATTGCAGGGTTAATGCCCCTGATGTGGTTTTGTCCATTCCATGGAAAAGAAAGCAGAATGTTTATCCTGTTTATTTACCTATGGATAGGGAAGGCCTGCTGGGATTTGCTAAGAGATTACTTTCTGCTTTTAATGTTTTAAATCATGTTTCTTCATTAACTCCAAATAGAAAAAGAAAACCATTTCCCATACATTATGACACCGACACTCCATCAGAAGTGAAGAGAATGAAAAGGGGTGTTTTCTGCAGTGAATTCTCTTCAAGCTGAAGATTCTGATTCTAAGGAAAGGGCTTCTTCAGATTTGTCACCAGAAGATTTATAATTTTCTGAGAATATAGCTAAAATTAAATATTTATTTAGATGGGAACAGAATTAAATACTTCTGTCCCAGCAAAAGTATTACGAATTGTTACAAGTTTTAGGGCCATTTTTCAAGAAGCAGAATACGCTGTCTCAGAAAAGTTCTAACATACAGAATTAAAAGTAAAAAATGGCAAGGAGGCCCAAAGAAGGAAAGGGAACCTCCCAGAACCAAGCACAGTCCAGGCAGTCAGAAAGACTACTTGCCCTTACTAACTTCCCCAGCCCCCTTCCTAACCTGGCAATCCCTTAAATCTCTATCCAGTCTAGGCCGTCATCTTCCCCAGTGGCATCAAATTATTTCAGACAAAATGGGTTTTGAGAATCAACCAGCAGAGGAAGAGATGTTACAATCATTCCTCATTCATTTTAGGAGATTCCTCCACATCCTGTAAATCAAATGTCCTTATTATCTCCAATTTTGGAGAAAAATGTTACCTCAATGATTCTTAGAACGTGTTCCCTCAGTTAAAATAAACAAAGGTTTTTACTCAAGGATCTTTCAGGTGTCAAAGAAAGATGGAACTTGAAAACCATTCCTAGACCTTTCCTTTCTCAATCTGTCCTGCGGGGTGGCTACTCAACTAAATTTAACTCTTCCAGCTGGATATGTTCTGTCAGAGCAAAACATTGTAGCAGATAAGCTGAGTAGGACTATGGCTGGCCCTCACAAATAGAAACTACATCCAGGAGTCTTCCAGAAATTGATCCAACTCTGGGGAACACCTTGAATAGATTGTTTTGAATTCCTTCAAAATAGACAGGTAAAGAATGTCTTCCTCTAAGTTTCCTTGCAAACCAGCCCAGAAGACAGATGCTTTCTCATTCTCATGACTGAGAATGTTGGTCTCTGCTTTTCCACTCTTCCCAGTGATATCCAGGGTTCTTCTAAGGATTCAGAAAGATACTCTAAAGACAGTGGAAGGGTCTCCCTTTTTACCCAGACAACAGTCATTCTAGAGATCATAAAGAGGTCAGAGTGCCAAAAGCTTCAGAGCTTTCTTGCTTAAAGAGGGGAGGCTAGAACCATGAAAACTAAGTGCTAGAAAAAGCAAGTAAAACATACATGAGTAAAAATATACAAACAATGTATACATCCAGACCATAGCAATACAGCTCAAACAGAACAAGAGGGATGCAGGGAGGGGACAGCTACTACAACAGTGATCTATTCGAATCTGTGATGCATGGAAAGTATGCTCTGCTGCTATTTTAAGTGATACTGCTATTTTAAGTGATAACAGTAATCAGTGATGAAAGGATAATGTACACTGCTGCTGTACTAAGTGACTGCACTTGCTCTGTGATGCATGGAAATTCTGCACTGCTGCTGTTTTAAGTGATAGCACTAATCTGTGATGCATGGAAAGTGTGCACTGCTGCTGTTTTAAGTGATAGCACTAATCTGTGATGCATGGAAAATGTGCACTGCTGCTGTTCTAAGTGATTGCAGTAATTTGTGATGCATGGAAATTCTGCACTGCTGCAGTTCTAAGTGGTAGCACTAACCTGTGGTGCATATAAAGTGTGCACTGCTGCTCTTCTAAGTGATATAGCACTAATCTATGATGCATGTAAAGCGTGCATTGCTGCTGTTCTAAATGATATAACACTAATCTTTGATTAAAGGAAAGTATGCACTGCTACTGTTATAAGTGAGAACACTTGATCTGTGATGCATGGAAAGTGTGCCTTGCTGCTGTTCTAAGTGATATAGCACTAATCTGTGATGCATGGAAATTGTGCACTGCTACTGTTCTAAGTGAAAGCACTTGATTTGAGATGCATGGAAAGTGTGCCCTGCTGCTGTTCTAAGCGATATAGCACTAATCTGTGATGCATGGAAATTGTGCACTGCTACTGTTCTAAGTGAAAGCACTTGATTTGTGATGCATGGAAAGTGTGCCCTGCTGCTGTTCTAAGCGATATAGCACTAATCTGCGATGCATAGAAATTGAGTACTATTACTGTTCTAAGTGAGAGCACTTGATTTGTGATGCATGGAAAGTAAGCACCGATGCTATTCTAACTGATGGCACTAATCTGTGATACATGAAAAGTGTGCTCTGCTGATACTGTAAATATTAGCACTAATCTGCGAGGCTCAGAGAAGTGTGCACTACTTTGATGAAATATAGATATATAGGGCTAGTGTGGTCCCATTTTTTCTACCTTATATTTAGGGTAAGTGGCTACTTGAGGGCAAGATATTGACTTTGTTGGAACAAGGGTCCTTAAGATGCTTTTCCTTGTTAGCTGATGGATTCTTACTAAAACTGCAATATACTTGACATTGTAGAGAAAAACATATCGGTGGGTTCTGTGAAATGTGAACTTTTGCAGTCCTACTTGCTAACTCTTCAATCTTGTACAGTCACTTTTCTTCACATTGTTCATATTTTGGAAAAGGCTGTCTCCCTTGGGCTTCAGGCTCCTGGCAAAGGATCTTGCCTCCCCCATAGTGCCTTTTTTAGGCAATGCCATGAGGTCAAAATTGCCAACATGAAAATTTATCAAAACATAAATTAAAGGTCATGCTGCTAAACGCTATATATCTAAACATGAAACTGCACTCACTGCAAGCATTCTTAACCCTGGAAGAAGCTGAAATTTGTGCAGTCACAGAAACCTGGTTCAATGCTGCAGAGAGCACCCCAACCATACCAAGTTACTCATCCTATCATTCATTCAGACCCCAAGCCATGGGCAACAAAACAAAGGAGGTGGAGTTGCAATATATATAAAAGACATACACACCTCTAGGCTGGTCAAACAGCATGATGCACAGGAAATACTCCAGGTGCAGTTAACAATTGACAAGAACCCTATTGAAATCATAGCTAGCTACAGGCCTCGAACTCTGACTCAAGATGCCCACTCCATCTATCTGGACCTCTTCGAGTCTATCAAGATTCAACCCTTTACCCTGATCCTGGGCAACTTTAACTATAAAAGCGGAGACTGGAAGAAATACTCATGCCAAAACACAAATGTCCAGAGATTCCTTGATTTCGTCAATGCAAATGCCTTGGACCAGTTGATTGACACCCCCACAAGAGGTGAAAATATCCTGGACTTGTCATTAACCAACATGAGTAACCACCGCAGCATCCCTACAGTGTCATCATCCCTGGTAAGATCCGACCACAAAGCATTCACTTTCAAAGTCAACAACTCCCCTGACCCCCCCCCCCTTCCCAGCTAGGGTCAAACAAAACAAATTCTCCAAAGATGATTACAACCTCCTGAGGTAAGGTATAAACAGCTTCACAGCCCCCTCCCCCTCCACAGAAACTGGCACATACATATGTCCAAACTTACACCAAAGTTCTATATGAGCATTTATATAGCTTCATGGAATTAGGAAGACCAGACAGGATGAAATCATCCTCCTCAAGGAAGAGTAAACCTGTCTGGTGGACATCTACAATAAATAAACCATATAATAAAAGGAAAAAAAGTGCTGTCCAGGACCAAGAAGGAGCAGGTGATTAATTGGAAGCAATCTCTCCTTAGCTTGAACAAGCAAATAAGAGCACTAGTGAAATCCTCCAAAGCAAACTTTGAATCCACACTGGCCACATCTACTAAAGACAATTATAAGGCTTTCTTCACATATGTCCGCAATCTCAAGGGAAGCACCCAGATCTGCTCAGAACTGGTGGTCAAGGGCACCACATACACAAACCCTGTAAATATAGCCAACCTGCTGGCAGACAGGTTCAGTGAAAACTTCACTCCTCCACCCCTCCACATCAGTAAAACAGGACATCCCCAGTACCTGCTCCCCTCCCCTTATTTCTAGGGAGCAAGTCATCACTGCCCTCTCAAAGGCAAAAAAATGCAGCCTCCATGGGACCTAATAACATCCCAGGCTGCATCCTACATGAACTCAGGCTGGAACTTGCAGCACCATTAGGCACCTTATTCAACCAAAGCCTGAGTACCGGCTTCATCCCAGTTAAGTGAAGGACAGCTACTGTCATCCCTTTGCACAAAGGTGGAGCATCCAGCAATACAGGAAATTATTGACCCAACAGCCTAACTAGAGTGATCTGCAAGGCCATGGAATGGATTATCATGGACCTCATTAACAAGGACGTTGGCAACCTCCAGACATTTGATCTGACACAGTTTGGTTTTGTCAAGGGGAGGTCATGCCTGTTAAATTTGGTTGACTTCTTTGAGACAGTCACCAAGGCCATAGACAAGAGGAAGACAGTGCACACCACCTACCTTGACCTGGCCATGGCCTTCAATACTATTCCCCACTCAGGTATGATAGATAAACTCTCTCAACTAGGTATCAATCCATATGTTACCAGATGGGTAGCAAATTGGTTACTGATAGAACCCACCTGGTCAACATAAGGGAAGCCACCTCAAGTAGTGGACCCGTAACAAGTGGTGTACCCCAGGGATCAGTCTTGGGGCCACTGCTGTTTGTGATAGACTGCTGAGAGATGCAGGCCAAATCTAGTGGACTATGGCTGACAATGTTTGGAGATGACTGCAAGCTGGGTGCTGTCATCAATTCCCCTAGTGATGTGGACATCCTCCAAGAGGGTCTCACCCAAACAAATGACTAGTGCCAGAAATGCATCATCATCCTTTTTGGGGAGAATGATGTCCCACACATTATCACATTGATAATAAGGCACTAAGCACGCAATACACAATCAATCGTGAGGGACTTCAGAACCCAAGTTGATAGCAAACTGACTTTTGGCCACAATATTGCCTCTGTTGTATGTAAAGCTTTCTACATGGCCCACCTCATTAGTAAGGCTATCTCATCCAGCAATAAGGTGGTCATAACATCCCTGTATTCTTCCCTTATAAGACCCATTATTGAATACAATGCCCCTTTCGGCATGTACCTCGCAAAGCACATGCAGCAGCTGGATAGACCACAGAGATTCCTCACCCGGAGAATCCAGGGCCTCAAGCATCGACCCTACACAGATAGGCTAAAAGCCCTGTCCCTCTACCCAGTTTCCTAAAGACTCCTTAGAGCTGACCTCTATATGGCATACAAAGCAATCTCAGACCCCACCCTGATGGGGCTGTTGCATATCTGCAAGTCAAGCTCCACTCAAGTAACCTGCATGTGAGACCTCAACCTGGTCTGTGACATCAGTAGGACTTGTTGATGGGACAGATTTGTGTCCCAGAGACTCCCCTTTTGTGGAATAGACTCCACTCTACGTAAAGCAGAGTACCTCATTAAACCTTTTTAAGCTCAACCTGGATAACTGGATGGGGAACAGAAAATACACCCCTGGGATTCCACCTATGTCTCTGCTGGACAGTGGCATAGGATGCTGATTTGTTGGAACATGGGCTAAATTCTTGGCTAGACTTGTAAGGGCCTCAGGGCCAATAGCCTAGTAACTTCCTACAATCCTATGATCCTAAATGATTTATGCCAGAAGGATTTGGTTTAGCAAATAAACTACAAATCGTGTATATAGGCATGCCAAGTTCTGGAATTTAGGCAATTTGTACCTATTACAATACATTGTCATAGTTACATGAGGTTACAGACTTAATATAAGATTAATTTGGATTCCTGGAATTCTAATAGATTACACTAGCCAATCAAATGGGCTAACATCTCTTATTTATCTCTGAAAAATGAATCCTGCTATTTTCTGAAAAAAATACCAATCTTGCTGGTAATGAACACCATAAATTAAGACATTATTTTGGTTATGAATCTACTGGTAAGTGTAGGGGTGCTTCTCTTTGACTAAAACAGGGGTTTCATATTGTAACTTAGTGGTCATAAAGAACCCCATGGGCAGATACATTATGATTAAGGATTAGCTTTACTGTGTTTGAATATCATTAGTGGATTCATATATGCCCCCCTGGTACTTCAAGAACTTAGCCTAATTCCAGTACTGGGGGATTGGGCTTCCTTTAGAGAGGGTTTTACAGTTTATAAGGGATTGGAATGCTATAATTTGCTACAAAGAAGTACAGGCCAGCCCTACACTGATAATGTTACTGCCCTTGGAAGTTGTTTGATGAAGTACCTGAAAGGCATGTGCTTTATAGACATGGCTAGACAACACCAGTCATTTTGTATTCACAGAGAATGTTAATCCAAGTTAATGGCTGCATATATATTTTAGAGGCATTTATATTTGATTGGAATGTAGTCATGTTTAAACAATAATCTCTGTTTTAATTACTTTTTTTTTTCTTCCAAGTATTATACAATGTGTCTGTCCTACAACATAAAAACTAAGATTACAGAGATCAGCTTTGCAGGATATACAGGTGGCAGTGGTGGTACGGCGGTTAGCTTTGCTGCCTCACAGCAAGAGGTTCTCTGGTTTGATTTTTGGGTTCCGAGTCTGCATGTCCTTCCTGTGGTTGTGTGGGTTCCCTCTGGCTGCTCTGGTTTCCTCCCACATCCAAAAGACATGCAGCAGGTAGATTGAACCCTCTAAATTGGCCGTAGGTGCATGTGTGCCTTCTGTGGAAGGTTGGGCGATGAACTGGCAACTCAACACTGTAAAACTGCACTGCCAATTGTTCTGTGGACTGTTGCTCTGCTGTGGTGACCCCTAATGGGGAAAAGCCAAAAGAAGAAGCTTTGCAAGATACATGGTACATCTCAGGTTGTAAATAGCTTGGAACTCTTCACAGCCAGACAGTCAGTTGTCAGTTTTGGATTCATCAGTATTATTTTGCAGTTGTAACAGCACTAATAGCCCAGAGAAGACATAACAATGTATTGCTCTGCATACTATGAGATAAGCACTTTAAACAATGTATCATACAATTGTCATATCATATGCGGATGTAAAGTACACAAGAAGTGTGCTAATGATTAAAACCGTATTGCCGGGAATTCAGAAAAAAACTCACTGTTTGCCAACTGCAGCTTGACCAATTAGCCTGGAAATGAGATAATGTGACTTAGAGACAGCTGTAGTTGCTATGAGAAAGCCCTCATTATTGTCACATTAGCATATCACTTTAATGGACTCTAGCTAACACTACAACTGTCAGACCTGAGGTCAGTAGTGTTCACTCTAGTGTTCCATGCATTACTTTGGCAAAGGGGACCCCCCGACACTCACACACAGAGTCAGTTACTCATGCAGCTCACAGACACACACACACACACACACACACACACACACACACACACACACACACACACACACACACACACACACACACTGATACCCCTAACCACTCATCTTTGTTGAACTTATCAGCATTTTGACTGTTTCCATAGGAGTGAATGGGTGACAGCCTTTACTTTTACTCCAACAGTTACATTTTATGCAATATAAATTAGGGAGACTGGCATTTCTGGGGGGCACATAGTTAATTACTAGTAGCCACTCACTCAAATTGCTGCATTACAATGCAATTCTACCAGCAAGACCATTCTCCATGCTGAAGCCCCCTCTAGCAGAGAACCTCACTGTGTAAGGCAGTCAAAGAATCAGAAAGGTTTACTGTGATGTGAAAAATGGACATGCTAAGGCTTCCCAGAAAATGTGTATGCATTCAAAGAAAAACAGTGACAAGAATAAAACTAACATTAAATGCATCCTCAAACGTTTCAAATCTGCAGTTCAGTGCCTTTGGATATGAAAATGAATCTACTTGTGTATTAGATGTCACAAATCTTGTGAAAGTTCACACTGTCAAAACTCAAGTGAATCGTGTTAGACTTTTAGAGTATTAAGTAATACGCAGATTGTATGACATCTGGAGTCCAGTTCCATTAACCAATATGAAAATGCTTGTCTAATTTATGTATAAAAATGTGAAAAATAAATGATGTGGCTGACAAAAATGACAAGTACATCTTTCTTCGGCTGTAATTTGCAAGCATTCTTTATAAATGGTTAAAGACTGTCAGATATAGCTGAAGATTGTTCGTATTTATAGATGATATCTGACGTGGTCTGTGGTTTTGCCATATGTGAAAACAGCCCTTTCCTATAACGTACCTGAAGAACAATACTTCAAATAGAAATGTTGAAGCATCGAGTAGAAACAAGCAGTATCATTCATGTTAATGCTTTTGTATACTTTTCAGACATTTAGAAGAAAAGCGGTGTCAACAAAGACTGACTTGGTACTCTTCACAGGAGCTCAGCTAGATGTTTGTGTTCTCTACTTCTGGAAGGTCAAGAGAATAACATGCCTGCAGATACCCAACTGTGCTGTATATGTCAAAACGCTAGAAAAATATTTCTCTTCTGCACTAAGGGCATAAAATGATCACATATACCACTGCTGATCCAATGTATAACACATACCAGCATTAACCTGTAGCAGTAATCAATGTTTATAAAATTTTCCAGTGCCTGTGCATTATGATGTACTCATAGACAATTGGCCTCAAGCAATGACCAGAACAGCTAATTTTTTTAACAATGTAAAGGTCTTCCTCCGTCCTCAGACACTTTCTTTAACTGCTGGACATCTGCAGATGGGAAAGGCTAAATTGTAACATTGACAGACAATTATCTCATTTTCCAGATGTATAGATTGTAAGATGGTAGAGATTCCAAATGCTGATAGCAGTGATGGCAGCAATCAATAATCATGCTTACACTAAATGGTATAGTGTCATTGGGTTGTGTAACTAAGATAGCCATGAGAAAAGAACCTGAACCTACAATGAATTAAGTAGCTAGTTATATTTAACAGCTCACTGGCCAAGGTCCTGAGAAGGGACATCAAAGGTAATAATTCTGTCCTCATGCTCATGGCTCACAGGATAGCAGTGGGTAATAACTTTATCCTTGGGTTCATTATTACTATGATACAATATGTGATGAGTCTTGGTACCTAAGCCAGAATACATGATGAATGATTTGTACAGTTTTTGATTCATGGGTAGAAGTCCTAGCTAGAATATATGGTGGCCCTCTTGTTATGCTCTTGGTTGCTATCCTAGCATAGGTAATGCTATAATATATAATTTTGATTCCTAAAGTCTTTGTTTAGTGCAAAATGGGCGAATCTTGGTTCCATGAATAAACTGAATGATAGCCTAGTCCCTGGATTCTTTGTTCTTGTGGAGAAATGAATGTTAGCCCACTGCTAGGAATCTTGTTTCCTGAGGTAATATGGGTAATGTCCCAGTCCTAGGATTCTTTGATCCCAATTTAGAATGTGTGATTACCCCATTAAAAGGATACTGAAGTAAAATTAGTAATAACACAGATCCAGGGCTCTTGGGTGATGGCCACAACCTATTATCATCAGTTTTAACTTTCTTTGTTCTCTAATTAAAATGTAAAATGGTCCATTTCATGGTTAGAGTAATAAAATATGGAATTATTTGGTGCTACAATTCTTCATTCCTAAGATACATTTGGTGATAACCTTATCATGATATTACTGTTTTCTGTGGTGATTGAATATCAGCTCAGTGATAGGTCTTTTGGTTTCAGTGTTACAAGTAATAACCCAAACCTGAAATGTTCAGCTGGAAAAAAAAGGTTTCTTTAAACTTTAGCTGGATAGTTATTATGTATGCTATATAACAGCTATTTTTAAAACAATTGCCCTTAAATTGCAAAGTCTATCTTACAGTGCATCTAATTTGGAACAAATTCAATCAACCTAGTTTCATTTAGTGACAGCCATGTTAAATATAAACATTCTGTATGTGCATCTTCTTGGTACCTGTTTACACACATTGCATTGCTGATGTTTCTGCAGTTGCAGTGTGCTCTGCATACCAGAACTTGTTCTGCTGTATTTGTGGTATACAAATTGAAAGCTTATTTGCCTGACCTATTTCAGATTTGTAAAATATCAGGAGACATGAAATGAGTAATAAAGAGATGCATTTTACACAAAGCATAGTAATGAATAAAAAGGCATATGAAAGAAGAATTAAGTTGTACTCACTGTTCCTTTTCACTGTATGAAAGCAAAAAAAAGGAGAAAGAAAGAAAAGAAACACAGAGAATATTAATTAAATATTGGGGACACCAAGGAAATATTGTTTCTAATGTTTTCCTAATATTAAAACAAGCCTTTTGAGCTAATTATAAACTGATGAAAAACTCTATATTTATCAAGAATAAATCAACATCTAAAGGTATCTATTTTTGATAGGTAATGCAATTCACTCATTTTCTTGGTTTAAAAACATCCGCTTTCCTTTGTTGTTTCCCTCTGTCTTGAGGTAGCAATAGCCACAGGCTGCAATAACTTCTGACCATTCCATCAGGAACTGTAGGAGGAATTACAAGCCACTGTCAAATAATAGGTCTAAACAGCTTTGCAGTTTTATGCAGAAGCACAATGCATTTCTCCCTTATCCTTTGACTAAAGTCTGTGAACTGTCTTTTACTCCCCTACTTATTTATAGTACTGCGAATGAAATTATGACAGGAGTAATTAATCAGATTGCATGTGTTAGATAGCAATACACTTACATGTGAAAACTGCATGTTTTTGAAATGCCGTCCCAGAATGGGCAACCCAAAATTTGTCATTTATTCTCAAAACTGTATATTTTCATAATATTTTTAGAAAACATACAACTTTATTTCAAAAAGTTGACTTTTATATTCTTCACCCTTATTACACACAGTTACTAAAATACCATAGTTTGTCTTTTCTTAATAGGCACCTATGCACCAAGTGCATTTTCATATTCTCAGAGAGTATTTTCTTCAATGCAAAATGATCTCTGCACAGCAATACATATGATTGCATGACTTAGTTTATTCTCCTTTTGTGTAGCATATCTACACTATTTTGTTCCTCATTGGACAACTTGCTGGGAATGGAAGAAATCTTAGAATACTTTCTGACCTATAAATTATACTACTCATCATATTTTAAGTTTTGGGCCATGAAAAGCCCACACAGCCAAGGAGTTTATAACCCTTTGTTCATTCGTTCCATTTGGGATTCACAACTCCATTACTGTGTACTGGATTTTATTGTTGCATTTCTTCCCTCTTTCTGAGACCACAAACCTTAGTCTTTAGGAATTCGCAGCTCTTTTAGTATGATGCCATAGAATGAATAAACCCAAAACCAGTGACAGAAACAGTTTCTAAGTGAGAAGGACTCCCTGCAATTGATTCTTAGCTTAACTACAGTGTTGCATCTGAAGAAGAAATACCTTTTCAGAGTTTGTTAAAATGTGATGAAGATCACAAGGCTGACTAACAGAATAACTGCATGGCAGATGTACTTAACAAAAAATACTACTTCATCTCAATTCCCCTCAAACAGAGAAAAGAGTCAGGAAAAACGGGACTGTGAAAAGTTGCCCACAGTCACTTTCACTACAGCCTATAAATGCTACCACAGGATTATACTAAGTGTGCCACAGTAACTGTGCATTATCCTAGGATGCCAGGCACAAGTGGGCTGCAGTACAATAGCCAGAGGTTTCCATGAATACTCTACAGTGTGCAGTGCATGACTTAATAACTGAAGACCACCAAACTACTGACACGTATGCTAGTTAACCAATATTTTACCTCTATCCCTAAAATATCTTTATTTTAACACCAGGCATTATGCTTATGGAAGCTAGCTATGGTATTTATAATTGTATTATAAAGGATTATGATCATTTTCATGATCTAACTCAAGACATGGATGTCAAGAAATTCACCTCAAGAGCAAAACTTGAAAGTTGAATCTTGACCTCCTTGTTGGAAACACTTAAGACCTTGGGTTAGGATATGATCATAATTCTTTGCAATGCATGAAATAGTAACTGCTCTTATGTATATCAAACATTAAAGAAATGAGAAAAGGTATAGTAGGAGTGTTTTACAGCTTAAAAAGCAGCAGCAAACTAACCACAGACATACAGAGTACAGCTGTCTTGGAAGTATATCACTTCATTTAGACTTTAAAAAGTCAAAATGTAGTGTTTAATGGCTTCCTGACACTCTTCTGTTGTGGCAAATGAGCAGCGTTGATACTCTATTATGTGACTGGTGCTTAACAGTGATGAGGGGGTGCTTAGCAAGCCTATCTTTTATAGGTCAATAGGTACTTATGAAGCTATTGATCTGAGAGGACCTTAAAAAGCCTAGCATTACATTCCTGTAGTAGTTTTTTGGCCCTTGTGTTTTGTGTATGAATAACCCAGAGGCAGGCAGAACACGAACATGATGGGACATTTACTTGTTGCTCCTTTCCATAAATGTCACGTGTGTAAACTGATTTTCACCAATTTCAGAGTAATTGTAGCAGTTCATGCACTAAAATATATTTAATGATATGTTATCTAATAAAAAGTACCATACCTATCAGTCAGTGCATGTTATACAACTGTTTGATATGATCAATGCCAGCAACTACATAGACTTTATGCCATATGGTGCCACGGCTATAAAACATATAGCCACATGTGGCCTGTATATAGGCACACAGTAAAGATGGAAACATCTATTTATTATAGCTGTATTATAGGCATCAGCTAAACAGAACATGTCAGCACACAGACTACCAAGCATGCATAATATTAGGGGAGAAATTTAACAAATTAAAATCAGTAAACTGCAGAGAACATTAAATTCCTGCATGTGGACTATAGCACATATCTTGATTACCAAAGAATAAATGAACTGATGTTGTACAACTATAGCAGGCAAATGCCAAGGGCTGAGGTAAGTTAGGCAGATGAAAAGGAAGGGAGGGGTTGTAATAACTGCTGGAAGTTGACTGTACAGGGCAGCATATTCTGTGTCATGTATACTGTCCACAACTATTCAGTAAATGAGCATGGACACCTAGCAGTAGGATCTGATGAGGAGGGTTCATGTGATGGGTGTTTCAGTCAATGAGGGTGTCTTGGTATAATGACAAGAACAAATTGGGTTACATGGCAAATCATCTGCTGCACTTGGATAAACAATGTGGTAAGGATGCACTGCTATGTTGAGTAATCTTACTGTGTGACCTATGGCTTTTACAGACACACTCACATTCAATGATGAAAAACTTGCACGTACCTGTGCATATGTGCATACATGCATGTGCACACATGCACACTTTATTATTTATCCTTTCTTGGCCAGTTTAATCCCACTAGGCTTGCAGCACCACCAGAGGTGGTACTAATACTACTAGAGAAAATTGGGCCTGGACATTGGGGAACTTCCCCTACACTTTTTGAGCAGGGACATTGTTTGATGTAGCACTTCCTATTTCCGGTCCAGCCACGGAGGTGGCTTGGAGAAGTAGAAGGAGCATGGTGAGTGTTTGGGGTGTGGAAGAGGTTGTCAAATAAGAAATGGAGCAAGAATTGGATTGTTTAAGTGCAAAGGTGGCAGAGCCTTCACAAAAAAAAACATTGCTGTCAGAGGAAATAATATGTGAAGGAGAGGAGCAGAGGTTCAAAATCAATGAGAAGGGAGAGGTGAAGAAGGAGAATGAAGGGAAGGTTATCAAACCTTCACAAGACACAGAATTGCTGTTCCAGGAGAGACTGTTTGGAGAAGACAGTGGATCGCAGCAGGGATGTATTACAACAATACTCCAATTGGGAGGATTTTGGGATGTCTATTTAAATGATTTAATTAATCATAGTGAACCAGAAAATGAGAAAGTGGGGTCATGTGGAGAAATCATGGACAGGATTCAGGAAGAAGAAGAAGAAGTGAAAGAAATAAGAAAAGAGACGAAGAAGTCATATGCTCAAACAATGAGAGAAGGAGAAAACAAGGAAAAAAAGACAGTGGATGTGAGAAGGAAAAGGTATCTTGTAAGAATGAGCAGTAAGAAAAAGAAGAAAGAACTTGGCAGATATGAAATTTGGGATAATATTATATTGCCCTTAGGTATATCTCCTAAAGAGGTAAGAACATTTAATCCTGTTAAGAAAGATTCTTGTTGTGATATTTTATTTAAAACAGGGTACTATATGAAAAAAATTCTAAAACAATATGAAATAAAGGAGAATTATAATCTATGGAACTTATATGTTATTCAAACATTTAACAGAGTGACAAAAAAGAAAATGTATGTGCAGTTTTGAGCTGAAGTAGAAAAAGAAGTATTGGAGGACTATTTAAATATGCAAAGATGTTATGGATATTACAAAAATATATGACAATAGAGGTTTATGGACTAGGGGGTGGGAATGTGCTGTTGTATTGCAAATGAAAAATTAAACCAGAATATATATTCCAAGTATGATAAATGTGGAAGGAAACAAAGGGACTTTGAAATATTGGGGCAAAAGAAAACATGTTTCTTTTGAGGTTAAAACGATCATTTAATTAGTAATTGTGATAAGAGAAAGTGTTATATTTGTCATAAAATGGGTCATGAAGCAAAAAAATGTCAACTGAAATGTGTAAAATGTGAACAAACATAGCATTTATGGATGGATTGTAAAGAAAATATAGAAGAAATGGGGGTTACAAATATGAGCAAGAAGTATTCAAGAATATAATATAGAAGTGGAACAAGAAAACAACAGGAAAAACAATGGAGGAGAGTAAGGGGTTAGTAAAAGATGATGGATAAAAGGAGTGAAGAAGAAAAGAAGGAAGAAAAGATAAAGTCAACTGAAGATGAAGTTATTAATTAGGTAATGATTAAGGGTAAATGGAATTATATTGGGAAAGAGTAAAATAAAATGAAAATTTAAGAATATAGGTTTGATAAAAAATAAAAAGGACAATGGATGATACAATAATTTTATAAAAAAATGAGAATATTAGCTATAAATGTCAACAATATAAAGAATATTAAAAGAAGGCTAGGGGTATTAGAATGGTCAGAAACACTTTATTTGGATATTATAATATTAGAAGACACAAGAATTCTCACAGAAGGGGAGAGATTACAAGTAAATGAATTATGGGAAGGCAATATTATGTGGAATATAGGAAAAGAAATGTGTTCAGGCATTTGGAATATTAAGTAAAAAATAGACATTTTGGATTGTACTTTAGTAACATTAGGTAAAGTAACAGCATTGGATGTGAGATGGAAAAAGTAAGTATACAGAATTATTCCAGTCTATGCATATGTTACACAAAAAGAAAAAGAGTTGATGTTTAAAAGAATTTTAATGACATGAGTGTTAATATGCAAATAATATTAGTGTGTGATTTCAATTGTGATTTAAGAAAAAGAAGAAAAGGAGGGACTGATGTTAAAATAATAGCAGAGATTTTGAAAAGTGGAGATTATATTTATACACTAACAGACAATGGACTTATGAAAGGGTAACTTAAGAACAGAAACTGACTATTTTATGAGTTCCAAAAGTTTGTAAAATTTACAAAAAGGAACAAAAGTAACAGGCTTCCCAAACCGTGTGGCAATTTGGATAGAGATCCAAGAAAAACAATATATATAAAGATAGGTAAAGGTGTTAAAATTAAATGAAACTGGCTTAACTAAGGAAGGTAGAGAAAGGATTATATAATTATGGAAAGATCATATAGACATGAGAGTGTTTTATAATAACTGAAAAAGTTGGTGGATAAGGTTTAAAGAAAAATATAAATATTTTTTTTAGAATGGCAAAGATTAAAAAGAATAGAAGAGAAACAGAAATATAATGAAGTCAGTCATGAAGCATTTAGAGAGGTAATAAGAAATGGAAAAGATTTTCTGAAACAGAAATTAAATGATATATGAAATGAATCAAGAGAAAATTTAAAAAAATGTTTAAACAAAGGTACTTCTTACAAGGAAAGAAAGAGGAGGTGGCCCAATACTTAAATAAAGTTGTAAAAGAAAATAGAAGAATAATAAGAGAAATAAGAAATGAAAAAAGAAATTATTAAAACACAAAAATAAATAATTCATGTAATAAAAGAATATATAAATAAGAGTTTATTAAAGTATAGGACAGAAGGAAAGCATAAGTGGGGAATGAAAAAATTAATTAAAGAAGATAATGAGTGCTTAGAAAAGAAGATAGTGGAAACATGAAAAATATACTAAAAACGGTGAATATGGACTCAGCAACAGATCTGGATGGGATTGAATATTTCATGTACAAAGATATGTTAGATTGGCAGAAGAAGTATTTTGCAAAGGTTCTAAATGAATGGCTAGAGAAAGGAGTGAAAGATATAGAAATATGTATTGGAGCTATGAAATGTATATGGAAAAAATAGAAAAAGAAGATATAAAAACTGGAGACTAATATTGTTAAAATAATGTGAATTATAAGACATTTATGAAAATAATAGAAAGGAGATTAGAAAATAAGGGAAATAAAGTATTGGATGACACAGTATTTGGAACAAATGGAAAACTGAGCCAAGATCTTTTGATAATAATTAGGGAAATGGTAGATGACATAATAAATATAAATTCAAAACAAAAATTGTGACAGATGATTTAAGTAAAGCATTTGATAGGATACAACATGAAGCTTTATGGAAGATTTTAAAATAGTATAAGTAATAAAATAATAAAAATATTTGTTTCAGTATATGACAATAATATAGTAAAATTAATAGTAAATGGCTGGTTCATGAAGAAATAGATATAAGAAGTGGTATAAGACAGGGTTGTCCAGCAAGTATTTATTTTATTTGTGTTAATTATGAACACGGTTGTGAATGAAATAAATTTAACTCTGAGAATCACAGCATATTGAACAAGAGAAGAAATTCAAGTACCAGTGATGTTTCTTATACAGATTATATAGTTTTAATAACTAAAAATGAAGACTGGATGAAAACAGCTCTTAAAAAACTTAATCAACAGTTAAAAGCTATTGGTCTATTTATAAATAAGGATATAAATAAAGGTTTAGGATTAGTAGGAAAAATAATAGTGATTCCATTTAATACAAAAGAAATTGAGATTTTAGTTATAGAATTTGATATTACTCACTATAAATTAATGCAGTGGCAAAATATGGTACAAAAATAAGAAATATATATTTGTTTTGGAGAACATATAAATTGATGTATAGAAAAAAAGTATAGTTGATTAATTCTGTTTTATTATGTAAAATAGCATAGTTAGCAAATGAGTTTATGGTTCCTGCAAAATATGAGAAAGAATCATTGTTGGGAACCGTGATGAACACAGAGAGTGTTTTTATTTTGTCGGTTTAATTGGTGGTGCTGGTATAAATATGGATATGATAGAATATGGATATTATGGTGATAAAAGGGAAAAAGGTGTTAAGAATACAGATTGGAAATTGTTTCATATAATATGGATTACTTGAAAGGAGAGATTAAATAAGATAAAATATACTGGAAAATGAATATTGTCTGATATACTAAAGAAAATATGATTTTGGTTGTGGAGAAAAGAGTGGGGGGATTAGGTATGTGAATAATGCAAAGTGAATGTATACAAAAGTATACATAGAAATTAAATTATTAATGTAAAACATGTACATAATTGCAAATAATTTGTATATGATGTAAATACTGTAAATGTAATATGGCTGTTAATGAACTCCTACTCTTTTGATAGATGCCATGGGATCTTTTATATCCACCTGAGCTACCACCAACTCAAATAGATGGGAACTCTGTTTATTATTACACTCAAGAGTGCATCACCCCCCTTATCCTGCTCTGCAGTGTCAGCAATAAATCTACCTGGTGTGGTAAAAGAACCCATAGCCTTCTGCACCAAAGGTGAGTGTGCTACCTGTTACACCACTAACACTCCTAATACTTAATGCATGGTGTGATTTGACTAATAGGGTCAAATAATTTGGACTGACAAGGTAAAATAACTTTTTTGGGTTTCATCACAGCCTGCTGGACAAAATCCTTCTTCAATGAACTGTATATATCAGATGGCGATTATGGTTAATATCACTGATGTCTTGGTATTTAGGCAGAAATTATGTTTCGTGTATCTGGGCCAGGGTGCTGCATGTTAATGTGGTAGGGTTGAGTATGACAGAAGAGTAGTGCAAGTGATTTTTGCAATAGAGTACAGCAGATTGGTTGCAGAAAAAGTTTTTCATTTTGTTGGCCTTTGTGTTTTCTCTGCTGTTATACCACCTTGGAATCAGTAAAGTTAAGAGGCTAAGAAAGACACAGGGGTCTTGCTCCCCTACCAAACTGTTTTTTTTTTTTTCATTTTTAGTGATACAGTTTTTGTATGTCATGGGGTGCTGTTTAGGTTATGATTGCAGTAGTTTGATTGCTATGGGTGGGTTCTGTTGATATGTGCTCTGATATTAGATACCACATTATTCTAACTGCATACACTAACATAGAAAGCCTTCAGAGAGATGATATCCCTCTTGGATTCAGCAGGTCTTAATCTTTCTGTTATCCACATAAGAAAATTGGGAGAGGGTATGTGATTTGAAATGAATAGCACTTTTACTAGTTTCACAGAACAGGCTTGAGACATTGATTAGACTTTAAGTTGCTTAACTTGCTCCAGTTCTGTAGAACACCTTCTTCTCTGTTTCAGACAAATGAACTGAAGGGATATTTTAGGAAGACACTTAAGTTTTATCTTTTTAGGAGAATTTTTCTAGACCCTGGCAGAGATGTTTCACGCACATTCACATGGGTAGATAAATATATACAAAAAATAATAAATAAAGAAGTCCACAAGGTTACACTAACATATGCATCCCAGCAGTGTAAGTAATGGCTCTAGATGATTGCCACTGCAGAAGTGACAGCCTGACCTCAAATGCAAAAATAGGAAAAAGGGCTTGAGGTTGGGTGAATTGCTAGATGCATCTCAGTAACCCAAAGGCCTTATGGTTCTAAGATTTACATTAAAATGCATTAATGTATGTACAGAACTGATTTATAACACCAACCAATCTTTTGGTTCCCATTGTAGGTTCAAGGACAAGAAGTGCACTCCTTGGAATTGCAGAAATTTAAGTGCCATTAAGATGAAATATATTCTAAGTCCGCAATTGTATTTTATTGAATTCTCTCTTTCCCAATGTACAGTGATCTCAGAGTTAACATATAGTAGTAGTAGGTGAGTTGGAGGTGCAGCCCCCAACACTGGGACTACAGGGAGGCTTCACCCCTACAAAAGAAATTGTGTAATCTGCAACCGTGGCTTTTCCACTTCATTAAAATTTGCAGTGAATCTCAATTTATGTTTCATAGTTTTGTGAATCACAGTATTGCGTACTGAACTTTCAAAAATGTTGCCATATTTTTTCTGGAGAGGAAAAATCTCTCATTATTTATTCAGAATGAATTTATAAGGATTGAGTAAGCTTTCAAATAACACATCTGAGCTAGTGAACTCGCACTTTTATGGCTCGATTCTTATATATGCATGAATAATATCTGTTAAAATAGTGCCAACTTTTCACAAACTTATTTATTTTTCTATTTATTTTATTTTATTAATTTGCCAGTGAGGTAAACCCATTAGGCTCACAACTGTCTATTTTCAGAAGTGACCTGTGAGCAGAGTTTGGTAAAGTGACTTGTTTAGACTCACATGATAGCCAAGTGGAGACTAACATAATCAAAACCAGGGCTCCAGGGCTCATGCTCTAGGTGAGGGCAGGTCATGGCTGAAAAGAGTCAGCTGGCCAGTCAACCTACCAAGTTATCAAACTACAACAAATAGTAAAAATAAAAATAAACCAGAAGCAATCCTTTTTAGCAGCTAATAATTTTATATATCATCCATATGATGTGACTTTATTTTCTGCTTTTAAAAGAGTAATTACAGCTTCTTAGCATGCATTTATAAGCCAATCATACATCCTCTGAAACCAGTGCTAAACCTGCTTTTTTTCTTACTGGAAAGAAAGACAGAAATCTCTTATCAAAATGATCTATAAGCTATTAATATACACAGCAAGTATTTCAAGTTCCCTTGTAACAATATGAAAATTGATTCTTTAATGAGTTATTTAATGTTATTCCTATAAGCCTACCTGAATTTTTAACTGTAATTTTACAGTTGTCAAGACAGTATTCAGTAAAAGATTATTACCAAAATGTACAGCTAAGCCGTGGTGGTACAGCAGTAACGTTGTTGCCTCACAGCAAGAGGTTCTCCTGTTCGATTCTCAGGTGGGGTGCCTTCTGTGTGGAGTCTGCATGTCCTTCCCATGGTCGAGTGGCCTCCAAAAGACATACATAAATGGGTATGCCTTCGCTGAAGGTTGGGTGTCGGGCTGGCAACTCGGCACCATAAAAATCTACTGCCAATCATTAGCGAACCAGAGTTCCACTGTGGCAACCCCTAACCGAAAAACAAAATGTACAGCTAAACATTTTAATGCATGATTTATGCAGTTAATTTATTTTTAGTTAATTAATTTAGTCAGATAGTTTCACATGATGATACAGTATGTTTATTCCTCCAAGATTTGACTTTTTGTGCAAAAGAAAAAGTGAACAACCTGTCACTATGTCCTCATTTCCTTGTGCTGGGAAAAATGACAGGCCTAGGTACTGAAACTTAATACTATTTTACAATATGGCTTTTTTTTAAATTTTCATCAGGATGTCTGTCTGTCTGTCTGTCTACAGTGCCTCCTGTATCCATTTTTTTGCCTCCCTATCCATCACCTGGAGGCCCTTCAAGGATCCCCACATATTACCATGTCCTTACATATGCAGGTCTGTCCCTGTCTTCACAGCTTCCATCCCTCAGACATGTAGGACATTTTCCTCCTTAAGCCCCCTGACATGTGCAATGATGTCAGAGCAGATGGAGCATGTCACTGTGTCATTTCATATAACACACATGAGCAAACTGAATCTTATACTTTTGTGACATCCTGTATCACTGATTGTCAGTGATAATGTAGAAATTCTTATATAGCCTCCCCAAGGGAAAGAGAGTTGACCATGGGCCACTTCCTATTAATTCTACTGAATGGCTCTACCAATAGGTTACAGCTGGTTCACTGGTTCATAGGCATGTACTAGGCTAATGGCCCTGGAGCCTTTAAGAGCCTAGCTCAAAAAAATTGCCCAGACACCGTGCCACCCAATGTTAGTTCACAGTGCCCCTATCCAGTAGGGCAACTGGAATGATCCCTGGAGTGAACTTTCTGTTACCCATCCACTCGTCAAGATTTTTCTTGAAAAGGCCAGCGAGGTGCTCTGCTTGACATGAATGGGAAGCTTATTACAAAGTATGAGCAGTCTTTGGGAGATTAACCTGTCCCTCCAGCATGTTCTGTTAATTGTGGTAATAAGGTTGTGATCTCTGGAGCATGTGGCACGGGGGGATTGGGATTTCTTTAGGTGTAGCATTTCAAGTAGGGTTGGGTTGGACATGGCTTTGTAAGTCAAGCAGAGATCACCTCTAAGTAGGCGATAAGAGACTGAGAACAGCTGAAGTTTTTTGAGTCTGTCCATGTAGGACTTGTGTTTAAGGCCTAGGATCCTTTTTTGTGAGGAACTTTTGTGGGCTCTCCAGCTGTTGTAGGTGTCTGGTCAGGTACATGCCAAACAGGGCATTATATTTGATGACTGGTCTAATGAGGGATGAGTAGAGAGGGATGATGACCTCTTTCTTCCTGGATGTGAAAAGTACAGTTGTGTGCTCTTACCATAAATGTAGATGTTTGAGTGTGTTCATTGTTGCAGTCATTACTGTAGGGTTCTTCCTGTTGGCAGCAGCCCTCGATCGGCCAGAGACACAAAGTCGGGTCCGACATCAGCTGAAATCGCTCCTTCCCTGACATCAGTGCGCCAGGGGTATAAAGGCCTCAGCCGATGCCATTTCCCCCAGTTTTTCTTGCCCCAGATGCCGGGTGCCCAAAAAATAAAGGCCAAAAACTTAGTCTGATAGAATAAGCAAGCATCAAACTAGAACATTCCCAAATTTCACCAGCAAAAATACCTCAGAGAAAGAGTAGTGCCAAGGAGACACAGACAGTACTCAAAGAATAACAAAAGAGGGGATAGGAGGGAGGGTAACCCAGACTGCAACAGTGAACACACTCAAACATCTACATTTATGGTAAGAGTACACAGCTGTACTATGTTCATCGTGGTTCACTGTTGCAGTCATTACTGTAGGGTTGAATCCCAAAGTTAAGAAAGGGTGGCTGGAGAAGGAACAGAAGGGGCGGCTACAAAACCCTGCAGGACTGCAGAGGCAAAGTCTGCCCTAGATTTAGAATCGAGAGGGAGGTTGTAGTGCTTAGAAAAAGTATGCACAGAAATCCAAGTTGCAGCTTCTAAAATTTCCTTGGTAGGAACTCTACTGAGAAAAGCTGCTGAAGTAGCAGTAGCTCTGGTAGAATGTGTTCTAACATTAACAGGAGCTGGTTTGCCATGATGAGAGTAACAGAACTTGATGCAGTGGGCAATCCACATAGAAATATTTTGTTTAGTGATCGCTCTTCCCTGTGAAGTAGAAGCATAAGCTACAAACAATTGATCAGATTTCCTGAAAATCTTGGTCCTGTCCAGGTAAAAACGAAGTTGCCTGTGTATATCTAAAGAATGCAAAATTCTCCTCTTCACTTTGAGGATTAGGATAAAAGGTAGGTAAATGAATAGTCTGATTCAAGGCTACTTTTGAAACCATCTTAGGCATAAAGGTGGGGTTAGTCCTCAGGGACACCCTGTCCTGATGAAAAATAATGAAGGGTTTCACAGCCATGAGAGCTTGTAATTCTGAAACTCTTCTGGAAGAGGTTATAGCTAAAAGAAAATCAGTTTTCCATGATAAAAAACTTTAAATCTGTGGAAGCTGCAGGTTCAAAAGGAGACAAAGTTAACTTTTCCAAAACAAAGTTGAGATCCCAAGTGGGAACTGGTGCTCTTATAGGGGGCCTTATATTCTTTGCCCCTCTGAGAGATTGTGGAATCCATATTGTAGTGTGCAGAAATAGCAGAGGCATGAATTTTGATAGATGAAAAAGATAGGCCCTTATGTAACATCTCTGTTAGCTATTGTAAAATCAGAGGAATGTTTGGAACTGCAGAATCAAAACCCTGGGCCTGATTCCAGGAGCAAAATCTTTTCCATTTACCTGCATAAGATTTCCTGGTGCTGGGCCTTCTAGCTTCAAGGATTATGTCCATTACCTGTTTGGTAAGGTTAGAGCTGTTTAAAGACCCTGGATCTGCCAGGCTGCTAGATTCAGAGTTTTGACATGGCTGTGCAGGATCCGGACGTCTTGTTGAGACAGTAGATGTGGAATTTGTGGCAGAATCCAGGGTGGACCCTGAGCCAGGTTCATCAGGCTGGAGTACCAGAATTGCCGAGGCCAGTTGGGAGCCAGTAAAATAATTTGCGGTCTGTCCTGTTTGATCTTCAGAAGTACCCGAGGTAGAAGAGGCAAAGGAGGAAAAGCATATACTGAGAGGCGTTTCCAACTGAATGAAAGGGCATCCACTTGCCGTGCTAGTTTGTGGTAGGTCCTCGTGCAGAATGTTTGAAGTTGATGGTTTTGGGGGGATGCAAAAAGATCTATGTCCGGGCACCCTCATGCCTCTGTTATCATCCTGAATATCTGAACATCCAACATCCATTCATGTGGATCTGAAAGGTTTCTGCTTAGACTGTCTGCCAGAGTGTTATCCTTTCCTGGCAGGAATTGAGCTTGTAAGTCTACCTTGCTGGCCAGTGCTGTGTTCCACAGAGTCATGGCCAATCTGCACAGGGGGTAAGAGTGACAGCCTCCCTGCTTGTTTATGTACCACATAACTGTAGTGTTCGTCTTTATCAGTAATTGCCCCAGTAGAATAAGATCCTTGAAGGCTGTTAGGGCATTCTGTACAACTAGCATCTCCTTCAAATTTATGTGCAGGTGCATTTGGTCCTCTGTCCAGGCACCCTGAAGACATCTCACTTGCATGTGGGCTCTCCATGCATAGTCCGAAGCATCCGTCATTATGACTTGATTGGCTGGAGTGGGATAGAAAGGCTTCCCCTTGTTCTGGAGACAGGCCGCGGCCCACCAAAGAAACTCCTGCCGGAGACAAGTCAAAATTGTGATCACTGCTTTCAAACTGTGGCAATGCTGAGACCATACACTTTTGAGGTACCACTGTATCTTTCTCATATGCAGTCTTGCATATGGTATTAACAGAATGCAGGATGCCATGTAACCCAAAGCCTGCAGAATTTTTCTTGCAGTTAGCTGACTCATTGAAGCTAGGTTTTTGAAAGAAGAAGCCAGTTGCACTTTTTTGTCTGGTGTCAAGTAAGCCATCTGGGTTGTAGTGCTCAGAAGAGCACCCAGGAAAGTAATCTGTTGTGTGGGCACCAGGTTTGATTTCTTTAGGTTCACTGTGAACCCTAGGTACCAGAGAAGATGCTGCACAAAAGCCAGATGCTGATGTAAAGTCTCCTTGTTGTCTGCTTGAATAAAACAATCGTCCTGATAAGGGTATATTTGAATTCCCTTCTGTCTGCAAAATGCCATTACTGGTGCCAGGCACTTTGTAAAGACCCTGGGCACAGTAGATAAGCCAAAGGGCAGCACAGAGAACTGGTAATGCTTCGAGCCCGCTTTGAATCTCAGGTACCTTCTGCACTCTTGCCTTATGGGAATATGCAGGTAAGCTTCTTTCAAGTCCAAAGTCACCATCCAAGCGTTCTTGCTCAGCATAGGCAGCAGCTGCTGCAGAGTGAGCATCTTGAATTTTGGTATATCTAGGAAGGTGTTTAATATGGAAAGGTCCAGGATTGGTCTCCATGTGTTTTCCTTCCTGGTAACCAGGAAAGGTCTTGAATAAAACCCTTGCTCCATTTCTGAATTTAGTACCATTCCTATGGCCATCATAGCCATGAGGGACTGAACTTGCTGTTGTGCCTCTGCCCATTGATGCTTTGGCAGATCTGGCCCTCCATTTGGTTTCGGCAAGGTATGGAAATGAAACTTGTAACCCCTTGAAACTATGTCCAGAACCCATTTGTCTTGGGTTATGCAGCTCCAATTGTGATAAAACAGAGAGATTTTTCCTCCCAAAGGTGTATCCAGGAGGAGAGCCCCTGGAGCTAGTAAGGGAGAGTCATAATGACTGTTTCCTGTAAGGTTGTGACCTATCTTCTCCTCCCCTGGGAGAGGGGGCACTCCACTGCTTATTTTTGAAAAGGGGCTGTGCCTGTCCTCTACCTCTGGAATGCCTGTATTTGCCTCTCTGAGATCTGTCTGAGCTCGGAAAGGACCAAGGTTTAGCTGGCCAGTTCCTGCTAAATCTAGTGGGTTGTACCTGTAAAAAATCTTTAACCATCTGCATAGATTTGGCTTTGTCTTCCATTTTCTTTAATACCTCCTCAGCTTTGGCCCCAAACAAAACATTGTGCTGCAAAGGGGCATCTAAAAGTTTTGCCTTAACCTGATCTGGCAAACTTTGCTCCTTTAACCAAGCATGCCTTCTAATAACTGTGCCAGTTGCTGCAGCCCTGCAAGAAGCCTCCAAAGAATCAGAACCACAGTGCAGGCTATGTTTACCCACCTGCTCAGTAGCATGCAATAAATCCTGTAACTCCTTATTTTCTGCATCACCAGAAACAGCAGACATCTTTTTTTTTAACACAGACAAAAGGTATTGCTGATATTTCAACATATGAAATTGACAATTCAAAGCTCTAATAGACAATGTAGCAGAAGTATAAACTTTTTTGCCCCATCTTTCCAAGGCTCTGGACTCTCGGTCAGAAGGAATAGGATTCTTAGCAGAGGCCACTTTAACACCCTTAGGGCCCTGAGAGATAGTTTCTGGATCAGCTGAAGGGTTCTTAAAAAAGAAATTTGTGAGAATCTGGAACCCTATAATACCTATCCGGTTTGATAGGAGCAGGAGGAAAAGAATCAGGAGAGACGCCTCTGTAAAAACATCATCCACAATGTCCAATACATGGGGAATAGCCAGAGGCCTATGCTGTGGGAGCATTAGAAAATCCCTAAGCCTTTTCTTGGATTCAGAGTATTCCTGCCCTTCCCAGTGAAAATGCTCTCTCGTGTCATGCAAAGTTTCCCCAAATGATAATCCTCAGGAGGAGAGGCTAAAGGAAGGGATTCTTCAGCATCAGAATCCTCATAAGGAGGGAATGAATAATCCTGCTCAGAGGAAGAAGCAGAAGAAATTGAAACTTGATCTGAGGAATCATAATCTGGCTCTAGCCTAGGTCTCTTGCCAGGAGGGGGATGGGAACTCCTGATCATAGTTAACAGGTCTTCAGCCATTTTAAGCATCTGTCTTTGAGGTCTAGGGCCCTGATCAGAAGGTGCCTGTGCTTGCTGCTTTGTCTTTGCCGGAACCTTAGTCTTTTGTCTTTGTCTTTGACTGCAAAACTGAAGCCATCTTTACATGAAGCTGTGTAGGCGTGAAAACTCCCTCAGAATCCGGTGTCTGCACAGTGGCTCCGGACCCATCTGAGGGAGCATTATCCGAAGGTCCATTCCCTGGAAATTCTGAAGGCCCCATCGGCTCCTCGTGGGAGTCGGTACAGGCAACCGGTTCAAAAGTAGCAGATGACAGGGGCTGCGAAAGCACCTCACTGATGACCGACGAACTGGCAACTGGCTCTGGTTGAATAATGTCATCCGCTTTGGACCTCGGAGGCCTGTCTTTATCCTTGCACCTCTTATACACTCCGGTTGCCGGATAAGAATCCGACGACATATTGTAATTAAATCTTTTTCCAAAATAATGGAAGGCAAAATCGTACATATATCTAATAGTGCATTGGTTAAATCTAGCACAAAACCTACAATTAGCTACGTCATGGTCAGGGCCTATCCTTATGAGGTATTTGCTTCCCACAAGAAATACAGTTATTAACTTTTTCTGACATCGGACTGGAGCAAGAAAAAGGTTTCCCCAATGGGGTACTTAGCTTAAAATAAGAAGTCTTCGATATAAAAGTCACCAAAAGTAAACATGAGTCGGCCGACCGGCACTTGTGAACTGCTTTGCTACGGGCACCGCATGGCAAGAAAGATTGGGGAAAAGGGCATCGGCTGAGGTCTTTATACCCCTGGTGCACTGACATCAGGGAAGGAGCGACTTTAGCCAATGTCGGACCCGACTTTGGGACTCTGGCCCATCGAGGGCTGCTGCCAGCAGGAAGAACCCTACAGTAATGACTGCAACAGTGAACCACGATGAATATCCTTTGGTTATAAGATGTGCCACGTAGAAGGACTTCCTGACCACAGTGGCAATGTGGTGGTTGAAGGTGAGGTGGCTGTTGACCTGGGTGCCCAGATCTCTTATGGCCTCTTCAGTGTTCAGTGGGCTTCCATCAATGCTGTAATTCATGGGAAATGAGTTTTTTCCAAAGGGGATGATAACGCATTTTTTGGCATTAAACTTCAGGCCATGGTTCCTACACCAGTCATTGGTCTCAGAGAGGCCCTTTTGTAGGATGTCTGCATCTCTTGATAATGACTCCTAGCTTGCAGTCTTCAGTGAACTTGGTCAGCCAGAGTCCTTTTGTGTTGGCCTGGACTTCTGAGAAGTAGATGTCAAACAGGAGAGGGCCCAGGACCGAGGCCTGTGAGACTCCACTCATTACTGGTCAACAGTCTGACTTGGAATCTGCAACTTTCACTCTGTGGGTCCTGTCTGGGAGCCAATTTGCAACCCACCTAGTAATGTAAAGACTGATACCTTGTTTGGTGAGTTTATCAGTGATACCTGAGTGGGGAATGGTAGCAAAGGCCTTGGTCAGGTCGAGGTAGGCTGTATGCACTGCCTTACCCTCATCCACAGCCTTGGTAACTGCCTCGAAGAAGTCAACCAGGTATAGCAAGCAGGATCTCCCCTTGACAAAGCCAAACTGCATCGAGTCAAGAGTTTGAAGATTGCCTATATCTTTGTTCAGCAGGTCCTTGATGATGCGCTCCATAGCTTTGCATACCAGACTCGTCAGGCTAATGGGGCAATAGTTCTCAGGGTCTGTGGTTGCTCCCCCTTTATGGAGTGGGATGACTGTAGCAGTGTGCTATCCACTGGGGACATAGTCTGAGGTAAGGCTGTGATTGAACAGGGCAGACAGATGTGGCACCAGTTCATTTTGTAGCTCATGCAGGATGCAGCCAGGAATATAACTAATAACCAATAACTAATCCATTCCAATGCATAAACTACCCATCCCAGCACATTTCCTGCTATTTCTCACACTTTTACTGCTACCACCTTTAACTTTTGCCTACTTACTCACCTCCTGTGACCACCCACTATATCCATACCTTCACTTCCCTACTAAGCTAACCAACTCTCCTTCCCTACCAGTCCTTTATAACCATGCCAGCATAACATCTACACCGAGCTACCTACTAGCAAAATATCATAGAAAACTACACATTAGATATAACACTCTAAATCTCAGGAAATCTCTACTCCTAAACAGCAAATTCCCAAACCCAGGCTTTCTAAGACAACTCCTTTCATTAAAAGATGGAGACATTCACCAAACCCAGGCCCAAAAACAACTCCTATCACTCTCCTTAACCCCAGCCAGTCAACTATTCATTCCCTTACTAAACCATCGAACTTGTTCCTTGTAGCTCATCTCAATATACATAGCATTAACAACAAAGTATCTCAACTCCATGCTCTCTTACAAGTCTACTCTTTTGACATTCTCTGCTTAACAGAAACATGGTTAAAACCTGTAACCAAAGACAATGAAATCATCCCACCCGGATATAATATCCTGAGACTTGACTGTGTAGCCAAGAAGGGCGGGGGTAACTATTCTATTTAAATCAGGGTTACAGTTAACCACGTATGACTGTAAACCACCTCTAGATTCCAATGCAGAAATTCCCATCTCCAAACTTCAACTTAACAATGCCAAACCCTTCTATATTATCTGTATCATCTACCTCCTGGTAATAACAATACCACCATAGAAAATATCCTTTGCTGGCTATCTCAACACCTGCCCCAAGAAACCATAATACTAGGTGATATAAACATTGATTGGAATTGATATAGTAGCATCCTCCCTACCACCCACATTAACCTACATGTTTTTTCTCAAACCATTACCTCCCCCACCAGGATAAACAAACCTAACAAGAAAGTAAGCACATTAGACTGAATTCTCATAAATAACCATCCTCACATTTATGATTCTGGAACCCTCCTTGATGACATAAGTGACCACTCACTTACCTACATCATCAGGCATAAAGCCAATGCTCCCATTCCAACCTCTATCAGAAATATCAGATCCAAGAAGACCCTGATTTCTTCCAAAGGGAACTAAGAGCATGCAATTGGTCTCCATTAAGATACCTCCCTCTAGAAGAAGCTGTTACATACTTTAATTCTAACTTCCTAGCCATTCTTGACCACCATGCACCAACCCATTTGATTAGAATTAAGACCAAATCTGCCCCATGGCTTTCAAAAGAAACCAAACATAAAATCCATCTCAGAAATAAATACTGGGCCAAATGGAGAATGACTAAAAACCCTGTAGACCAACAAAATTTTAGACAGCTAAGAAATGACACTAAGAAAGCTATACTGTCAGATAAAAGAAACTGCTACCTACAATTTCAGCAGGCTAACCATAATAACCCACAAAAATTCTGGGCAAGCATTAACCAATTACTACATCCAGGTCAATCCACTACACCAAATCCACAAAATACAGACCAGGAAAATCCCATGCATACTGCCAGTGCCTTCAATATCTTTTTCACTGATGTTATCCAAACACTAGCCAGTCAGCTATCACCTAATAACTTCACTTTACCTTCCTATAACACAGCCCCACCCCCTCCATGTCTCTTCCAACCTGTCCCAGCAACACATATTCTAACCCTTATCCAAAAACTGAAACCAGGCCCTCCTACAGCAGACCAACTACCTGCTGAATATCTACAGATATCAGCCAAGGCTATTGCCTACCCCATTTCCATTCTGATCAATAGAACTATTAGTGAAGGTCACATCCCTAGCATCTGGAAAGTCTTTCATATTATCCCCCTCCATAAAGGCGGAAATTCCACTGAATTCTCCAACTACCATCCAATAGCCCTTCTTTCTCCTTTAGCAAAGATCATGGAGAAAGGCCTCCATAGGCAATTGCTAGACCCCCTAATCCAAAAATAACTTACTTTCCAGCTGTCAACATAGTTTCAGACCTTCCCACAGCACTACCACTGCCCTCCTTTCCTTTACTGATCGTATTAACAAAAAACGCAACTTTAATATGCTTTCCTGTGCATTATTTATCGACCTGTCTAAAGCATTCGATATGGTAAATCACCAAATTCTCATAAATATCCTCAAATCCCTGTCAGTAGATACACTCTTTATAAAATGGCTCCAGTCCTACTTAGATAAAAGACAATAGGCCATACTTTGGCACAACACTCTATCTACCCACCTGCCCGTTAACCTTGGTGTCCCTCAAGGGTCCATATTAGGACCTCTTCTTTTCTCCATATTTATCAATGACCTTCATCTAGCAATCCCCCAAGCTACATGAATACAATACACTAATGACTCCACACGTATATGCTCAGCCACATCCACTTCTGAACTTCACTCCCTTATCCAGAAAGTATTTGACACAGTTGAACAATGGTTCACACAGTTTTGCCTTCTCTTGAACCCCAAAAAAACCCTTTTCAATCCTACTCATAAGTCCTCTCCTATAGATTTTTCAGTTATATCCACTAATGATACCATTATATCACCAGACCCAACTACCAAGCTACTTGTTATCACCATTGACAACAACCTTAACTTTGACATCCACATCAACAATACTATAAAAACTGTCAACAAAAAACTTGACTCTCTCTATAGGATTAAACCCTTCATTTCACCCACAACTAGAACAACTATTGCACACACTCATCTAATCTCTACACTCCTCTATGCCTCATCCATTTTCACTAATCTGTCTAAGAATAACATCAACAAGACGGAAATCTCCTACAATAACATAGCCAGATTTGCTACAGTCAATGCTTTTAGAACCCACCATTGCCTTAACTTAAAGCAGCTGGAATGGCGGGAACTACAGAATCTGCTTAAATACCACCAACTAACCATCGCCCATAAGGCTCTTTATCAACCTACCAATACTCCTATTCTAACTACCGTCATCACCCCCTACAGTAATCTGAAGTCCTTACATTCATCTCAGAAACTTCTAGTAAACACTTCTAAATCTAACAACAGGACTGGGGATTCTCTCTTCTCTAATACTGTTGGAAAATCCTGGAATCTTCTCCCTAGCGAACTTTCCTCACTTTTCTCTATATCACATATCTTCAAAAACAGACTGAAACTTTTCCTCAGAACACACTGGTTATGCCCCTGTACTAAACCTGACTGGTTATCTACTCTATCCAAAATATGCTCTGCCTTCCGTAAACTTCTCATTAACTGTTCTATTTCCTTATTAACAACTTCTACCATTTCCCTCTACATTTTCTTTATTTCCACCCCTGTGGATACTTATTAGAGGGAACACTCTTTATCATTATAATTATACATTAAACTGTCGCTTTCTTATTATGTATTGTACCTGTATGTTGTATTGTTCCTGCATTTTACACTGTTATGATTTCTGTCCTCATGGAATATTTCTGTGTTAATCTGAAATGTCCATTGTATATACAGCTGATGTTGTTATATGTTATTTGCTTTGTTTTATTTCTTTTATCATGGAGCTTATCTTCCTGGGCCTCTACTGAAAATGGACATATATCCAGTTAGACTAGCCCTGTCAACAAATGTAAAATAATAAATAAATAAATAAATAAATAAATAATATTATCAGGTCCCATGGACACTGTATTCTTGGCTTTGGACAATGCAGATTGTACCTGTACCACAGAAATGGGGGGTACCAGGCTTTCTTCTAGTATTGTGATAGGGCCTTTGGGGTGAGGGGGTAAAGTTGGCACTGAATCTGTTGGCCAGTATGTTGGCTATATCTGTTGGCTCAGTATAGGAGTTGTAAATCTGGGTATTGCCTTTGAGGTTTTTCATATAGCTATAGAAGGCTTTATGGTTGTTTTTGGTGTCAGCTGCAATTCTGCCTTCATAGCTGGCCTAAGAGGATTTGATAAGGGATCTCAGCTTTTTGTTGAGACTGATAAGAAAGGTTTTCCAGTCTTGTGGCTTCATTTTTTTCTGCAACCATTCCTTCCTTCTTTTGTAGAGTTTATTGATGGCTGGGGGCCACCACATTGGCTTCCTTTTTTTGAGGAGAGCATCTTAGTTCAATTTGGTATGGCAAGGTCCATGCATTTGTGTACATGCTCATACAGTGCATTGGTGTATGATTCGGCAGTTATACAGCTATTTTCCATTGGCATAGGTGCTGAGAAGTTAGCCACCTTTGTTTTTAAGAGCCCAAAGTTGGCTTTAGAGAAGTTTTTCAGGGTGGTCACCTTAGTGGGGGGTGTAGGTGGGATGGAGATTTCCATGGTGATCAGTTTGTGGTCAGATTTAATCAGGGAGGAATTGACTAAAGGTGTGGAGCAATGGTCTCCCATGTTTGTGATAACCAGGTCGAGGATGTTGCTTCCTCTAGTGGGGGTCAGAATGCGCTGGTCAAGGGCATTGAAATTAATACATTCCAGAAAGCATTGGGCCTGTAAATTGGTATTTAAAATGTTTTCCCAGTTGATGGAGGGATAGTTGAAGTCACCTAGTATGAGAGTATTGAGTTGGACCTTGATAGATTCCAGGATGCTTAGGAAATTGGAGTGAGAGTCTAGGGACATGTTTGGGGTTCTGTAGCAGGCTATGACTTGCATCACCATCTTACCCAGTGTTAGTTGCACCTGAAGTATCTCGGATGCATTATGCTGGGGTACCAGTCTAGAGGTGTGTGTATCCTTTAAGAATATGGAGACACCACCACCTTTGGAGCTGCCGGCTGTATTCTGGGACCAAAAGGTATGGAATGAGTTGCAGCCTGGGAGTGCAGGGGTGCTTTCTGCCTCTTTAAACCAGGTCTCCGTTACAGCACAGATGTCAACATTCTCCATTTTGAGGAGAGCTTCGAGTGAGTGCATCTTGAGACTTAGACTTCTGGCATTGACCAGCATGACAATCAGATTGCATTTGTTTGTAGCTGTTATGGTAGAATTTTGGTCTTTGGAACATCGCCTAAAAAGGCACTATAGGGGTAGCAAGAGCCTTAGTCAATACTTGGAGTCCCAGGGGTGACAGATGCAGGCCATCTCTGGCAAAGCATTGAGGTCTGCTGATCATGTCATCCCAAGCAGACAGATACTGGATCCCCCTAGAATGACACCAGGAACTTAGCAAATTGTTAAAGTCAATCATTTTCTGCTCGTACTGTGGTATCATTCTGGGTGATGGTAGAATACTGCTCAGAGCTAGGTTCATACCTGTCTGGGCCACATAATCTGAGAGTTCCATCACATGTCTTTTCATGTAATCTAGGGAGGTACATCTCAGGTCATATTTGTACTTGTTGTGACCTGAGTGCATGAGCTATGTGGTGAATCCTGGCACCTGATAGACAACTGACTGTCACCTTTCTCCTTGTTCAACCTAGTGAGTGGGACATCAGTGTACCTCACAATTGAGTCTCCTAATATTAGTAGATTAGGCAAAGTATTTTGCTTTATGGTTTGTGTTTCTATGTGCGGGTTGTGATGGTTGGTGTTTTGGAGGGCTGTGTGTTCTATGTAGAGAGTTGTAGGTGTTGACCTTCTCCTCTTGACCAGCTAGTCTAGTCTTGTTTGGAGCATGCACTGCTTCCAGTTTGGTGATATAAGTGCATCTCTCACAGGTATGAGTGTTGGGAGGTGAGGAGAGGGTTGGTATGTTCAGAAACATGACATTTTAAATATGCACTTCCTAAGTTACGTTACTTGAGATTCTTTACTTAACTTTACTTAACTAATTATTAATTATTATTTCATCAAGAGCAGATCATGTCTACTCAACCTGGTGGACTTTTTTGAGAAGGTAACCAAAGTAGTGGATGAGGGAAAATGGTTCACACTGCCTACCTTGATCTGGCCATGGCATTTGACACAATACCACACTCAGACACTGTTGACAAGCTCAAGAGGTTAGGTACAACTCGTATATCACCCAGTGGACAGCCAACTGGCTCACAGACAGGACCCAGGAAGTTAGAAATGGGGAGTCCACCTCTACAAAGAGGCCAGTACATAAGTGGAGTCCCTCAGGGATAAGTCCTTGCACCGCTCCTTTTTGGCATATACTTCTCAGAAGTCAAGGCCAATGTCAGTGGTCTCTGGCTGACTAAATTTGCAGTTGATTGCAAATTAGGAGGTGTCATTGAATCCCACACTTAAACAAATGTTCTCCAGGAGGGGCAGACACAGACAAACAACTAGTGGCAGAGCCATGGACTAGAACTAAATGACAAGAAATGCATAGTAGTATCCTTTGGGAAGACATCCATCCCTGGTAACTATCATATTGACAACACACCTCTTAGAGATGACTCAGTAGTCAGGGACTTAGGGACACACATAGATAGTAATCTAGCCTTTAACCATCACGTGTCTACAGTAGTAAACAAATCATTCTATGTTGCGCAACTTATAAACAAAGGTCTGGCATCTACGTCCAAGGAAGTCATTGTTTCATTGTATTCGGCATTCATCAGACCTATCATTGAGTATAATGCCCCTTTTGGTATGTACCTAACCAGGCATATCTAGCAATTGGAATGTCCCCAGAGGATCCTCACTAAAAGAATACAGAGCATAAGTAAAATGTCTTACACAAACCGCCTCAAGGCCCTATCCCTGTATTCTGTCTCCTACAGGTTTTTGAGGGGAGATCTATGCCTGGCATACAGGGCATTGTCAGACCCCACTCTGATGGACCTCCTGCATATCTACAAAATAAACAGCACAAGCATTACACATTCTAAACACTTAAACCTTGCCTGTGATATAAATAAGACCTGCTGGAGAGACAGGTATGCATCCCAGAGAATACCCTGTCTATGGAACAGGCTCCCTATCCATGTGAAGCAGTGTTCCTTCCTAACCCACTTCAAGTGAAACTTGGACAACTAGATGGGGAAGAGGAAATTCATCCCTGGTAAGGCACCTATGTCTCAAATGGATGCAGGCAGCTTGTAAATGGTTCATCTTCTAGGCCCCTGCTTACACTTATCAAGGGCATCAGAACTTGTCAGAGATTTCAGATGCATAGCTTGGCTTGAAAAGGCCCTTGTGGTTGTTAGCCTAGTAAACACCTATGAACTAATGAACCTATTAACACATTCATTCATTTTCCAATACTTCCAGGTTGCAGGAATGTAGGCAGAAATCTCTTATGGCAAGCAGCGGGTAACAGTAAGGTGAGTTGCCAGTTCTGGATGGGATGCCAGTCTATCACAAGGCGTGCCTCCCCCCCACAGACACACACACATTATGGGTAGTTTGGAGGATCACAGTTTCATCTACTTGTATGTCTTCCAGTTGTGTGAAATAACAGGAAAAGTATATGCAGACAAAGAGGACATGCAAACTCTGCGTAGAGGGCATATACACTAGAAGAAGAACCAGAGCATTAATTACTGTGAATTAACACCAATAACTGCTGCATTAGTATGTCATTTATTTCATTCAAACAGGCTAAGTTTACATCTTGCATTACAGTGAAGGGACATATGACAGAAAATGCTTTACAAAAGTCAGACAGTGATACACTTTTGGCATACCATTGTCTCTGAAATAACAAGCTAATTGTTGAGGTCTAACTGAGCAGCAAGCAATTTAACTCTCTCTATTTATAAGCTCATAATTTAAAAGTTCTGATAATGTTCAGACCCAAAAGGTCAAACAAGAACACTGATTCCTTAGTATTGTGGATGCATGTTTTCTTCCCTGTAACAAGGTTCTACCTATCCTTACATAGTTCTAAATTATTAGCAGACTTAATTACTTCAAGGAGAGTATTTCAAAGTCTGCATAGTGACTGACTTATAAACCTGTCTCGCACGTCTTTTTTTTTTATATTTAGTGCCATGTGCATCTGATTTTTCCCCAGTTCCTGGATGTGTCGATATGTCATAAACTGTAATGTTTCCCAAGGTGTAGACCTTAAATGTTAAACACGGTTTACCACACAACTATCTATGTACTATACTATACACATTCAGTGTCTGAAACCTCTCAAAGTGAGGTATTTCATAAATGGCATTAACTTAGTAAATCTACATTGCACAGCCTCAGTCAGAGATAATTTGCCTTTGGTTGCATAAAGAGAAGGGAGAATTGTATACTAAAATGGGCCTAATATAAGTAAGGTGTAAATATTAGAGATGCCATGGGTCCCTGGCAGTCACCTTCTTAAATAACATCCCTACCTCTTACATTGCACAAACCTGCAGGATGTACATGTGACGCTTAAAAAGTTGTTTATTTTCAATTAGAAGACATAGATCTCTAATCTAAAATGTCTGAGGAAATAGCTAACACGGATGGGTGAGATAGGAAAATAGTAATGAAGGAACAGTACTAGGCAAGTTATCATCAGACCATAAGACACTTAGCTGTATACTCCATTAAGCAGATGCACTTACACACAAAAGCTCCTACCACACTTTGCAAACAATAGTGCTCATCTCCCAAACTGAGCAGTTCCGTATACAATAACCCAGCTGTAAATTTTGAGTCTAACCATCCAATCATCAAAAATAGGCTTAAAGGTACACTCAGTAGTACTTTGTGTGACCTGTTAGTGGTAACTTATTCAATAGGCTAGGAATATGTTGAGTTAGAAACCTAAACCTCCAGCAAGTCTGGGAATAAAACAGGATTGGGTGTTTCATGGCTTGAAAGCAAGACACAAGTCTTTACTTTGTAAAGGATAAGATAAATGTGCTACACACTCACTTCACATACACACACACACACACACACACACACACACACACACACACACACACACACACACACACACATATACACACACGCACGCACACACACACACACCCACACACACACACACGAACACACATTATGAGAGTCTCATGTTTTGATGACATGGAGTGGGTTCTTATAAACTGGGATGAAGCAAAGCTGGAAAGTTAGGTGCATGCCAACAATCAACTAACAGTACATCAACATCAAATGAACAAATCTAATCAGTGGTTTGCACTTAGAACAGTCTAATAATGCATGTATAGGCTGGGAGTTATTATGGAAGTCATCAAACCTCAAATCCTTCTTTGTTACAGGAATAATGACTTAAAGTGGTGTAAGTTATAGTGAGATTTCCTCTTGCATGGCCAGGCTTGACCCTAAATATCATCCATAATTCCCAGTACTACAGGGCATTAACACTATTATATACTTAAATAATTTTGTTCTGTTCCTCTCAAAATTGAAAATCTCTCAGCATGAACATTTGTGTGTGATTTGGGAGTCATATGGGTCTAATATTTTTTTCCCCTAAATGGGAGTGCATTTGGAATGTATTTGTAGCCCTAGGAAAATTTCATTTATGTTTTAAGTTGTTTAAGGGAAGTAACAGAAGTGGTCAACAATAACATTCAAGCAGTAGAATCTATAAGATGAAATGCCAAAACTGTAATGCTTAGCCAGGCACACTGCAAGTGCTGAGTCATTGACCAGAGAATGAAATTCAATGGTGAATAAACAAAACAAAAAAAAAAAAAAAAAAAAGAACTGGTTCCAAAGTGGGTAGGAAATCACAACAATGTGCCATAGGGATTCCCTATCACCCAGGGTTGCCAGACGTCCCTATTTGGGCGGGACTGTCCCGAGATCAGCAGCCTGATCCCGAGTCCCGCCCTGCTGGTTTAAATCCCGGCCAGCCTCCGCTTTGTTTGTTTTTTTGATTGTCCCGTATACCTGGCATACGGGCCAATCAGAAATTGCTAAACACGGAGTTTGTGTTCCGCATTAAACACGAAGCTCCGTGTTTTGATTGGCCCATGCCGCATACGGGCCAATCAAAAATCGCTAAACACGGAGCTACTTGTGTTGAATGCGGAACTGCAATGCATTAAACAGGAGAAGCTCCGTGCTCAGTTCTTTAATGTGGAACTGTGTTCAAGACCTTTTCTTTGGTCTTCACTTGCCGTGAGAGACCTTCTTTTTTTTTTTTTTGTCCCAACCTGGGGGGCTGGAAATCTGGCAACCCTGCTACCACCAATCAAGGGTAATTTGTTGGCTTCTAATTTCTTGATCACATTATGGTGACATTATCCCTGACTTTAAGCTTCCCCCCTCATTATGTAACTTGTAGGTAATGAAGCAAATTGCTGTTTGTGTGAGACTGTTGCAATGCTGTTTGTCTGAAACTGCTGTATGCTGTAAAATAGGAGATCTTCTCCCTTTCCACTATTATCTGGCAATGAAATTAATATATATAAACAAAGGTATGTCTGACGGATTGACCCCTGCAAGAAGACTGCTTTTCAAAACAAAATTCTGGCTATTAATTGATATTAAGTATCACAATGCAATTCACATACATGTTGCACTTTATCATTGTTTCCACTCATTTAAGAACACAGTTGACCTGTTTGTTAATGTTTTAGTTTATTTAATCTAAACCTGGGAGTCTATAAAAATACTGTTTTTGAAGTGCAGTGGCAGTTTGGGTCAGTTGTGATCTCAGTCAGAAGTGATTCAGGAGCTACTTCTCGATCATTTGTGTCTAAACTCATCAGAGGAGAAGCAGTCCTACAGTGGAAAGAGAAACAATATGTTAGTCGTTCAGGTGAATCTGAAAAGCAGAATATGCACAGTCAGAAGCAAGAGGACATTTCAAAACTAAGGAGTTAATTTAGCCATTTCCCAGAAGCAGGTCGCTTTTTAAAAATAGACATGCTGTGTCAGTGGGAAATATGTGTATTTTTGTCATTATTATTAGAACTTTTTGTCCGAAATTTCTTTCAAAATTCTAAGCTTTATGTAGTGTGTGCGTGCGTATGCGTGTGTGTGTTTGTATATATATTCGAAGCCAACTTCATGCTACTCAAGTCAGAAATGACAAACTTCATGACACCTATGCAGACGGGAGCAGAAAGTTCAACTGCTGCATCCTACACTAAGGCACTATATGAGCACATCCACTCGTGCATGAATCGTGCCATCCCAAATAGAACCAAGACGCTCTCCTCCAAAAAAAGGAAGCCAATCTGGTGGTCCCCCTGCCATAAACAAACTATACAACAGAAGGAAGAAACTGTTGCAGAAAAGAGGAAAATCCCAGGATGCAAAAATGCAAAAAACTCCCCTTACCAGCCTCAGTAAGAAGCTGAGATCCCTCATAAAATCCTTCAAAGCTAGTTACAAGAATAAAATTGCCAAAGATTCCAAAGACAACCACAAGGCATTCTATAGTTATGTCAAGAATCTAAATGGCAATGCTCAGATCTGCTCTGGGCTACAACAGAATGGCATTAAATATACTGGTCCCAAGGATATTGCCAATATTCTAACAGATCGATTTAGTGCCAACTTCACACCCCTCTCACCCTGTAAAGGGCCCATCTCAGTACCAAAAGATTGTCAAATTCTGGTAATCATGGCCACACAGGTAGAAACCGCATTCTCCAAAGCTAAGAATACAGCATCCATGAGACCAGATGACATCCTGGGCTGTGTACTACGTGAACTACAAAATGAACTGGCACCTCACTTGAGTGTCATGTTTAGTCATAGCCTCACCTCAGGCTTCGTGCCCACTGAGTAGTGCATAGCTATATTTATCCCACTCCACAAGGG